>NW_027476409.1:0-247011 GCF_051020955.1 Megalopta genalis | reverse complement strand
TTTTGGTGCTTATTCGTGTATTTCGCATGAATCTGGAGCCTAAATTGTTCATTCCGCATGAATTTGAAGCTAAATCGTTAGTTTATAATCGCTACTTTCGCACGAATTTGAATCGAAATCGTGTATATCGCATGATATTGAAGTTAAATCGTTTGTTTCGCGTGAATTTAAAGGTATATCGTGTATTTCGTATGAATCATGTAGCTAAATTGTTCATTTCGCATGAATTTGAAACTAAATCGTTTATTTAAAATCGCGTATTTCGCACGATTTTGAATCGAAATCGTGTTTTTTCGCATGATAGTGACGTTAAATCGTTCGTTTTAGCTTGGATTTAAAGCTAAATCGTGCAATTCGCATGAATCTGACGCTAAATTGTTTCATTTCGCATGAATTTGAAGCTAAATCGTTGTTTCGCGTGGATTTAAAGCTAAATCGTGCAATTCACATGTATTTGAAGCAAAATTGTTCATTCGCATGAATTTGAAACTAAATCGTTCGTTTAAAATCGCTATTTCGCACGAATTTGAATCGAAATCGTGTATATCGCATGATATTGAAGTTAAATCGTTTGTTTCGCGTGAATTTAAAGCTATATCGTGTATTTCGTATGAATCTGTAGCTAAATTGTTCATTTCGCATGAATTTGAAGCTAAATCGTTCGTTATAATCGCTACTTCGCACGAATTTGAATCGAAATCGTGTATATCGGATGATATTGAAGTTAAATCGTTGTTTCGCGTGAATTGAAAGGTATAACGTGTATTTTCGTATGAATCTGTAGCTAAATTGTTCATTTCGCATGAATTTGAAACTAAATCGTTTGTTTAAAATCGCGTATTTCGCACGAATTTGAATCGAAATCGTGTATTTCGCATGATATTGACGCTAAGTCGTTTTTCTCGCACGAATTTGAATCCAAATTGTGTATTTCGCATGATATTGACGCTAAAGCGTTTGTCTCGCGTGGATTTGGAGATAATTTGTGTATTTCGCATGAATTTGAAGCTAAATTGTTCATTCCGTATGAATTTGAATCGAAATCGTTTGTTGAAAATCGCGTATTTCGCACGATTTTGAATCGAAATCGTGTTTTTCGCATGATAGTGACGTTAAATCGTTCGTCTTAGCTTGGATTTAAAGCTAAATCGTGCAATTCGCATAAATCTGACGCTAAATTGTTCATTTCGCATGAGTATGAAGCTAAATCGTTTGTTTCGCGTGAATTTAACCTAATTTGTGCATTTCGCACGAATTTGAAGCGAAATCGTGTATATCGCATGATATTGAAGTTAAATCGTTTGTCCTGGCGTGAATTTAAAACTGATTCGTGTATTTCGCATGAATCTGGAGCTAAATTTTTCATTCCGCATGAATTGGAAGCTAAATCGTTTGTTTCGCATGAATTTAAAACTAGTTCGTGAATTTCACATGAATCTGAAGCTAAATTGTTCATTTCGCATGAATTTGAAGCAAAATCGTTCGTTTAAAATCGCTAGTTCGCACGAATTTGAATCGAAATCGTGTATATCGCATGATATTGAAGTTAAATCGTTTGTTTCGCGTGAATTTAAAGCTATATCGTGTATTTCGTATGAATCTGTAGCTAAATTGTTCATTTCGCATGAATTTGAAGCTAAATCGTTCGTTTATAATCGCTACTTCGCACGAATTGAATCGAAATCCGTGTATATCGCATGATATTGAAGTTAAATCGTTTGTTTCGCGTGAATTTAAAGGTATATCGTGTATTTCGTAGAATCTGTAGCTAAATTGTTCATTTCGCATGAATTTGAAACTAAATCGTTTATTTAAAATCGCGTATTTCGCACGATTTTGAATCGAAATCGTGTTTTTCGCATGATAGTGACGTTAAATCGTTCGTTTAGCTTGGATTTAAAGCTAAATCGTGCAATTCGCATGAATCTGACGCTAAATTGTTCATTTCGCATGAATTTGAAGCTAAATCGTTTGTTTCGCGTGGATTTAAAGCTAAATCGTGCAATTCACATGTATTTGAAGCAAAATTGTTCATTCGCATGAATTTGAAACTAAATCGTTCGTTTAAAATCGCTATTTCGCACGAATTTGAATCGAAATCCGTGTATATCGCATGATATTGAAGTTAAATCGTTTGTTTCGCGTGAATTTAAAGCTATATCGTGTATTTCGTATGAATCTGTAGCTAAATTGTTCATTTCGCATGAATTTGAAGCTAAATCGTTCGTTTATAATCGCTACTTCGCACGAATTTGAATCGAAATCGTGTATATCGGATGATATTGAAGTTAAATCGTTTGTTTCGCGTGAATTTAAAGGTATAACGTGTATTTCGTATGAATCTGTAGCTAAATTGTTCATTTCGCATGAATTTGAAACTAAATCGTTTGTTTAAAATCGCGTATTTCGCACGAATTTGACTACGAAATCGTGTATTTCGCATGATATTGACGCTAAGTCGTTTTTCCTCGCACGAATTTGAATCCAAATTGTGTATTTCGCATGATATTGACGCTAAAGCGTTTGTCTCGCGTGGATTTGGAGATAATTTGTGTATTTCGCATGAATTTGAAGCTAAATTGTTCATTCCGTTTGAATTTGAATCGAAATCGTTTGTTGAAAATCGCGTATTTCGCACGATTTTGAATCGAAATCGTGTTTTTCGCATGATAGTGACGTTAACATCGTTCGTTTAGCTTGGATTTAAAGCTAATCGTGCAATTCGCATGAATCTGACGCTAAATTGTTCATTTCGCATGAATTTGAAGCTAAATCGTTTGTTTCGCGTGGATTTAAAACTAAATCGTGCAATTCGCATGTATTCGAAGCTAAATTGTTCATTTCGCATGAATTTGAAGCTAAATCGTTTGTTTAAAATCACTATTTTGCACGAATTTGAATCGAAATCGTGTTTTTCGCATGATATTGAAGTTAAATCGTTTGTTTCGATTAGATTTAAAGCTACATCGTGCAATTCTCATAAATTGAAGCTAAATTGTTCATTTCGCAAGAATATGAAGCTACATCGTTTGTTTAAAATCGCGTATTTCGCACGAATTTGAATCGAAATCGTGTATTTCGCATGATATTGACGCTACGTCGTTTGTCTCGCGAGGATTTAAAACTAAATCGAGTATTCCGCATAAATTTGAAGCAAAATTGTTCATTACCCATGAATTTGAAGCTGAATCGTTCGTGTAAAATCGCTATTTCGCACGAATTTGAAGCGAAATCGTGTATATCGCATGATATTGAAGTTAAATCGTTTGTTCGCGTGAATTTAAAGCTAATTCGTGTATTTCGATTGAATCTGGAGCTAAATTGTTCATTCCGCATGAATTTGAATCTAAATCGTTCGTTTCGCGTGGATTTAAAGCTAAATCGTGCAATTCACATGTATTTGAAGCAAAATTGTTCATTCGCATGAATTTGACAACTAAATCGTTCGTTTAAAATCGTTATTTCGCACGAATTTGAATCGAAATCGTGTTTTTCGCATGATATTGAAGTTAAATCGTTAATTTGCGAGGATTTGGAGCAAATTCGTGTATTTCGCATGAATCTGGAGCTAAAATTTTCATTCCGCATGAATTTGAAGCTAAATCGTTTGTTTAAAATCGCTATTTTGCACGAATTTGAATCGACATCGTGTTTTTCGCATGATAGTGAAGTTTAATCGTTTGTTTGGGTTGGATTAAAGCTAAATCGTGCAATTCGCATGAATCTGACGCTAAATTGTTCATTTCGCATGAATATGAAGCTATATCGTTCGTTTAAAATCGCGTATTTCGCACGAATTTGAATCGAGATCGTGTATTTCGCATGATATTGACGCTAAATCGTTTGTTTCACGAGGATTTAAAGCTAAATCGTGTATTTCGCATAAATTTGAAGCAATATTGTTCATTTCACATGAATTTGAAACTAAATCGTTCGTTTAAAATCGCTATTTCGCACGAATTTGAAGCGAAATCGTGTATATCGCATGATATTGAAGTTAGAGATCGTTTGCTTGGCGTGAATTTAAAGCTAATTCGTGTATTTCGCATGAATCTGGAGCGAAATTTTTCATTCCGCATGAATTTGAAGCTAAATCGTTGTTTAAAATCGCTATTTTGCACGTATTTGAATCGACATCGTGTGTTTCGCATGATATTGAAGTTAAATCGTTTGTTTCGATTGGATTTAAAGCTAAATCGTGCAATTCTCATGAATCTTTCGAAGCTAAATTGTTCATTTCGCATGAATGTGAAGCTATATCGTTTGTTTAAAATCGCGTATTTCGCACAGATTTGAATCGAAATTGTGTATTTCGCATGATATTGACGCTAAGTCGTTTTTCTCGCGGGGATTTGAAGCTAATTCGTGTATTTCGCATGAATCTGGAGCTAAATTTTTAATTCCGAATGAATTGAAGCTAAATCGTTTGTTTCGCATGAATTTAAAGCTAATTCGTGAATTTCACATGAATCTGAAGCTAAATTGTTTATTTCGCATGAATTTGAAATTAAATCGTTTGTTTCTATTGGATTTAAAGCTAATCGTGCAACTCTCATGAATTTGAAGCTAAATTGTCATTTCGCATGAATATGAAGCTATATCGTTTGTTTAAAATCGCGTATTTCGCACGAATTTGAATCGAAATCGAGTTTTCTCATAATAGTGAAGTTAAATCGTTCGTTTAGCTTGGATTTAAAGCTAAAATCGTGCAATTCGCATGAATCTGACGCTAAATTGTTCATTTCGCATTGAATATGAAGCTAAATCGTTTGTTTCGCCTGAATTTAAAGCTAATTTGTGCATTTCGCACGAATTTGAAGCGAAATCGTGTATATCGCATGGATATTGAAGTTAAATGTTTGTCTGGCGTGAATTTAAAAACTGATTCGTGTATTTCGCATGAATCTGGAGCTAAATTTTTCATTCCCGCATGAATTTGAAGCTAAATCGTTTGTTTCGCATGAATTTAAAACTAGTTCGTGAATTTCACATGAATCTCAAGCTAAATTGTTCATTTCGCATGAATTTGAAGTTAAATCGTTTGTTTCTATTGATTTAAAGCAAATCGTGCCATTCTCATTAATTTTAAGCTAAATTGTTCATTTCGCATGAATGTGAAGCTATATCGTTTTGTTTAAAATCGCGTATTTCGCACAGATTTGAATCGAAATCGTGTATTTCGCATGATATTCACTCTAAGTCGTTTTTCTCGCGGGGATTTGGAGCTAATTCGTGTATTTCGCATGAATCTGGAGCTAAATTTTTCATTCCGCATGAATTTGAAGCTAAATCATGTTTATCACAAGTATCTGAATCCAAACCATTTGTTTCGCATGGATTTGAAGCTATGCCTACTACTTCGCATTGACTGAAGTTAAATCATGTGTTTCCCTTGGATTTGAAGCTAACTCGTTCGATTCGCATGCAGTTGAAGCTAAATCATGTTTATCACAAGTATTTGAAGCGAATCCATATGTTCCGCATTGATTTGAAGCTAAGCCTACTACTTCGCATTGATTTGAAGTTAAAACATGTGTTTCCCTGGGATTTGAAGCTAACTCGTTTGATTCGCATTCAGTTGAAACTAAATCATGTTTATCACAAGTATTTGAAGCGAAACCATATGTTCCGCATTGATTTGAAGCTAAGCCTACTACTTCGCATTAAAATGAAGTTAAATCATGTGTTTCCCTGGGATTTGAAGCTAACTCGTTTGATTCGCATTCAGTTGAAACTAAATCATGTTTATCACAAGTATTTGAAGCGAAACCATATGTTCCGCATTGATTTGAAGCTAAGCCTACTACTTCGCATTGAAATGAAGTTAAATCATGTGTTTCCCTTGGATTTGAAGCTAACTCGTTCGATTCGCATGCAGTTGAAGCTAAATCATGTTTATCACAAGTATTTGAAGCGAAACCATATGTTCCGCATTGATTTGAAGCTATGCCTACTACTTCGCATTGATTTGAAGTTAAATCATGTGTTTCTCTTGGATTTGATTAAAAACTCGTTTGATTCGCTTGCAGTTGAAGCTAAATCATGTTTATCACAAGTATTTGAAGCTGAACCATTTGTTTCGCATTGATTTGAAGCTAAGCCTACTACTTCGCATTGATTTGAAGCTGAAGCATGTGTTTTGCATGGATTTGAAGCTAACTCGTTTGTTTCGCCTGCATTTGAAGCTATATCACATATAGTCTCAAGGATTTGGAGCGAAACCATTTTTTTCGCATTGATTTGAAGCTAAGCCTACTACTTCGCATTGATTTGAAGTTAAATCATGTGTTTCTCTTGGATTTCAAGCTAACTCGTTTGTTTCGCATGCAGTTGAAGCTAAATCATGTTTATCACAAGTATTTGAAGCTAAACCATTTGTTTCGCATTGATTTGAAGCTAAGCCTACTACTTCGCATTGATTTGAAGCTAAGCCTACTACTTCGCATTGATTTGAAGTTAAATCATGTGTTTCTCTTGGATTTGAAGAAAAACTCGTTTCATTCGCTTGCAGTTGAAGCTAAATCATGTTTATCACAAGTATCTGAATCCAAACCATTTGTTTCGCATTGATTTGAAGCTAAGCCTACTACTTCGCATTGATTTGAAGTTAAATCATGTGTTTCTCTTGGATTTGAAGCTAACTCGTTTGATTCGCATGCAGTTGAAGCTAAATCACGTTTATCACAAGTATTTGAAGCTAAACCATTTGTATCGCATGGATTTGAAACTAAGTCTTCTTCTTCGCACCTATTTGGAGCTAAACCATTTGTTTCTCAAGGATTTGATGCAAAACCATCTACATCGCATTGATTTGAAGCTAAATCAAGTGTTAAGCTTGGATTTGATGATAAGCCTTCTACTTCGCACTTATTTGGAGCTAAATCATTTGTTTCGCATGGATTTGAAGCTGAAGCTTCTACATCGCATTGATTTGATGCTAATTCATGTGAGCTATATCACATATATTCGCAAGTATTTGAAACTAAATCATTTGTTTCGCATGGATTTGAATCTAAGCCTTCTACTTCGCATTGATTTGAAGTGAAATCACGTGTTTCCCTTGGATTTGAAGCTAACTCGTTTGATTCGCAAGCGGTTGAATCTAAATCAGCTATATCACAATTATTTGAAATGAAACCATATGTTCCGCATTGATTTGAAGGTAATCCTACTACTTCGCATCGATTTGAAGCTGAAGCATGTGTTTCCCTTGGATTTGAAGCTAACTCGTTTGATTCGCATGCAGTTGAAGCTAAATCATGTTTATCACAAGTATCTGAATCCAAAGCATTTGTTTCGCATGGATTTGAAGCTATGCCTACTACTTCGCATTGACTGAAGTTAAATCATGTGTTTCCCTTGGATTTGAAGCTAACTCGTTCGATTCGCATGGAGTTGAAGCTAAATCATGTTTATCACAAGTATTTGAAGCGAAACCATATGTTCCGCATTGATTTGAAGCTAAGCCTACTACTTCGCATTGATTTGAAGTTAAAACATGTGTTTCGCTGGGATTTGAAGCTAACTCGTTTGATTCGCATTCAGTTGAAACTAAATCATGTTTATCACAAGTATTTGAAGCGAAACCATATGTTCCGCATTGATTTGAAGCTAAGCCTACTACTTCGCATTGAAATGAAGTTAAATCATGTGTTTCCCTGGGATTTGAAGCTAACTCGTTTGATTCGCATTCAGTTGAAACTAAATCATGTTTATCACAAGTATTTGAAGCGAAACCATATGTTCCGCATTGATTTGAAGCTAAGCCTACTACTTCGCATTGAAATGAAGTTAAATCATGTGTTTCCCTTGGATTTGAAGCTAACTCGTTCGATTCGCATGCAGTTGAAGCTAAATCATGTTTATCACAAGTATTTGAAGCGAAACCATATGTTCCGCATTGATTTGAAGCTAAGCCTACTACTTCGCATTGATTTGAAGTTAAATCATGTGTTTCTCTTGGATTTGATTAAAAACTCGTTTGATTCGCTTGCAGTTGAAGCTAAATCATGTTTATCACAAGTATTTGAAGCTGAACCATTTGTTTCGCATTGATTTGAAGCTAAGCCTACTACTTCGCATTCATTTGAAGCTGAAGCATGTGTTTTGCATGGATTTGAAGCTAACTCGTTTGTTTCGCCTGCATTTGAAGCTATATCACATATAGTCTCAAGGATTTGGAGCGAAACCATTTTTTTCGCATTGATTTGAAGCTAAGCCTACTACTTCGCATTGATTTGAAGTTAAATCATGTGTTTCTATGGATTTCAAGCTGACTCGTTTGTTTCGCATGCAGTTGAAGCTAAATCATGTTTATCACAAGTATTTGAAGCTAAACCATTTGTTTCGCATTGATTTGAAGCTAAGCCTACTACTTCGCATTGATTTGAAGCTAAGCCTACTACTTCGCATTGATTTGAAGTTAAATCATGTGTTTCTCTTGGATTTGAAGAAAAACTCGTTTCATTCGCTTGCAGTTGAAGCTAAATCATGTTTATCACAAGTATCTGAATCCAAACCATTTGTTTCGCATTGATTTGAAGCTAAGCCTACTACTTCCCATCGATTTGAAGTTAAATCATGTGTTTCCCTGGGATTTGAAGCTAACTCGTTTGATTCGCATGCAGTTGAAAGTAAATCATGTTTAACACAAGTATTTGTAGCTACACCATTTGTTTCGCATTGATTTGAAGCTAAGCCTACTACTTCGCATTGATTTGAAGTTAAATCATGTGTTTCTCTTGGATTTGAAGCTAACTCGTTTGATTCGCATGCAGTTGAAGCTAAATCACGTTTATCACAAGTATTTGAAATTAAACCATTTGTTTCGCATTGATTTGAAGCTAAATCATCTAGATCGCAATGATCTGAAGCTAAATCATGTGTTTCGAATGGATTTGAAGATAACTCGTTTGTTTGGCATGCAGTTGAAGCTATTTCATTTAAACCGCAAGTATTGAAGGTAAATCATTTGTTTCGCATGGATTTGAAGCTAAGCTTTCTACTTCGCTTTGATTTGAATCTAAATCATGTGTTTCGCATGAATTTGAAGCTAACTCGTTTGTTTCGCATGCAGTTGAATATAAATCGGTATATCACAAGTATTTGAAGCTAAACCAATTGATTCGCATGGATTTGAAGCTAAGCCTACTACTTCGCATTGATTTGAAGCTGAAGCATGTGTTTTGCATGGATTTGATGCTACCTCGTTTGGTTCGCCAGCATTTGAAGCTATATCACTTATATTGTAAGTATCTTAAGCTAAACCATTTGTTTCTCAAGGATTTGATGCAAAACCATCTACATCGCATCGATTTGAAGCTTAATCATGTGTTGTGCTTGGATTTGAAGATAAGCCTTCTACTTCGCCTTGATTTGTAGCTAAATCATGTGTTTCGCATGGATTTGAAGTTAACTCGTTTGTTTCGCCTGCATTTGAAGCTATTTCATTTAAACCGCAAGTATTTGAATGTAAATCATTTGTTTCGCATGGATTTGAAGCTAAGCCTTCTACTTCGCAAGTATTTGAAGCTTAATCATTTGTGCCGCATGGATTTGAAGCTAAGCCTTCTACTTCGCATTGATTTGAAGTTAAATCATGTGTTTCTCAGGGATTTGAAGCTAACTCGTTTGTTTCGCATGCAGTTGAAGCTAAATCATGAATATCACAAGTATTTGGAGCTAAACCATTTGTTTCGCACTGATTTGAAGCTAAGCCTACTACTTCGCATTGATTTGAAGCTAAATCATGTGTTTCGCATGCATTTCAAACTAAGCCTCCTAATTCGATTTGATTTGAAGCTAAATCATGTATTTCGCTCGGATTTGAAGCTAAGGCTTCTACTTCGAATTGATTTGAAGCTTAATCGTGTGTTTCGCTTGGATTTGAAGCTAACTCGTTTGTTTCGCATGCAGTTGAAGCTAAATCATGTATATCACAAGTATTTGAAGGTAAACCATTTGTTTCGCATTGATTTGAAGCGAAGCCAACTACTTCGCATTGATTTGAAGCTGAATCATGTGTTTCGCATGGATTTGATGCTAACTCGTTTGTTTCGCCTGCATTTGAAGCTATATCACTTATTTTCGCAAGTCTATGAAGCTAAACCATGTGTTTCGAATGAATTTGAAGCTAAATGATGTGTTTCGCATGGCATTGAAGCTGACTCGTTTGTTTCGCCTGCAGTTAAAATAAATCATGTTTATCACAAGTATTTGAAGCTAAACCATTTGTTTCGCATTGATTTGAATCTAAGCCTACTACTTCGCATTGAAATGAAGTTTAATCATGTGTTTCCCTTGGATTCGAAGCTAACTCGTTTGATTCGCATGCTGTTGAAGCTAAATCATGTTTGTCACAAGTATTTGAATCTAAACCATTTGTTTCGCATTGATTTGAAGCTAAGCCAACTACTTCGCATTGATTTGAAGTTAAATCGTGTGTTTCTCTTGGGTTGCAAGCTAACTCGTTTGTTTCGCATGCAGTTGAAGCTAAATCATGTTTATCACAAGTATTTGAAGCGAAACCATATGTTCCGCATCGATTTGAAGTTATCCTACTACTTCGCATTGATTTGAAGTTAAATCATGTGTTTCCCTGGGATTTGAAGCTAACTCGCTTGTTTCGCTTCCAGTTGCAGCTAAATCATTTGTCTCGCATGGATTTTAAGCTATACCATATTCTCCGCATTGATTTGAAGCTAAATCATTCGTTTCGCATGGATTTCAAGCTACACCTTCTCCGCATTGATTTGAAGCGATATCATGAGTTCCGCAAGGATTTGAAGCCAACTCGTTTGTTTCGCATGCATTTGAATTCTGTATCATTTACGTCGCAAGTATTAGAAGCTAAATCATTTGTTTCGCATTGATTTGAAGCTAACACTCCTACCTCGCATTGATTTGAAGCTAAATCATGTGTTTCGCATGGATTTGAAGCTAACTCGTTTGTTTCGTATGGATTTGAAGCTAAGCCTTCTACTTCGCATTGATTTGAAGCTAAATCATGTGTTTCCCTTGGATTTGAAGCTAACTCGTTTGATTCACATGCAGTTGAAGCTAAATCATGTTTATCACAAGTATTAGAAGGTAAACCATTTGTTTCGAATCGATTTGAAGATAAGACTCCTACTTAGCATTGATTTGAAGCTAAATCATTTGTCTCACATGGATTTGATGCTAACTCGTTTGTTTCGCCTGCAATTGAAGTTATATCACTTATATCGCAAGTATTTGAAGCTAATTCACTTGGGTCGTATGGGTTTGAAGGTAAGTCCTCTACTTCGCTTTTATTTGAAGCTACATCATTTATATCGTAAGTATTTGAAGTTAAATCGTTTGTTTCGCTTGGATTTGAATATAAGCCTTATACTTCGCATTGATTTAAAGCTAAATCATGTGTTTCGCATAAGTTTGAAACTAAATCGTTTGTTTCACATGCAGTTGAATCCAAATCATGTTTATCACAAGTATCTGAAACTAAACCATCTGTTTCGCAAGAATATGAAGCTAAACCATGGGTTTCGCATGAATTTGAAGCTATTACATTTAAACCGCTTGAATTTGAAGGTAAATAAATTGTATCGCATGGATTTGAATCTAAGCCTTCTACTTCGCTTTGATTTGAAGCTAAATCATATGTTTTGCATGGATTTGACGCTAAGCCATTTTTTTCGCAAGTATTTGAAGCTATATCACTTATATCGCAAGTATATGAAACTAAACCATTTGTTTCGCATAGATTTAAAGATAAGACTTCCACTTCGCTTTGATTTGAAGCTAAATCATGTGTTTCGCACGGATTTCAAACTAAGTCTCCTACTTCGAATCTATTTGAAGCTTAATCATGTGTTTCGCACGGATTTGAAGCTAACTAGTTTGTTTCGCATGCAGTTGAAGCTAAATCATGTATATCACAAGTATTTGAAGGTAAACCATTTGTTTCGCATTGATTTGAAGCGAAGGCAACTACTTCGCATTGATTTGAAGCTGAATCATGTGTTTGGCATGGATTTGGTGCTAACTCGTTTGTTTGCCTGCATTTGAATCTATATCACTTACTTTCGCAAGTATATGAAGCTAAACCATGTGTTTCGAATGAATTTGAAGCTAAATCATGTGTTTCGCATGGCATTGAAGCTGACTCGTTTGTTTCGCCTGCAGTTAAAACTAAATCATGTTTATCACAAGTATTTGAAGCTAAACCATTTTTGTCGCATGGATTTGAAACTAAGTCTTCTTCTTCGCACCTATTTGGAGCTAAATCATTTGTTTCGCATGGATTTGAATCTAATCCTTCTACTTCGCATTGATTTGAAGCTGAAGCATGTGATTTGCATGGATTTGATGCTATCTCGTTTGGTTCGCCTGCATTTGAAGCTATATCACTTATATCGCAAGTATCTTAAGCTAAACCATTTGTTTCTCAAGGATTTGATGCAAAACCATCTACATCGCATTGATTTGAAGCTAAATCAAGTGTTAAGCTTGGATTTGAAGATAAGCCTTCTACTTCGCACTTATTTGGAGCTAAATCATTTGTTTCGCGTGGATTTGAAGCTGAAGCTTCTACATCGCATTGATTTGATGCTAATTCATGTGAGCTATATCACATATATTCGCAAGTATTTGAAACTAAATCATTTGTTTCGCATGGATTTGAATCTAAGCCTTCTACTTCGCATTGATTTGAAGTGAAGTCACGTGTTTCCCTTGGATTTGAAGCTAACTCGTTCGATTCGCATGCAGTTGAAGCTAAATCATGTTCATCACAAGTATTTGAAGCGAAACCATATGTTCCGCATTGATTTGAAGCTAAGCCTACTACTTCGCATTGATTTGAAGTTAAATCATGCGTTTCTCTTGGATTTGATTAAAAACTCGTTTGATTCGCATGCAGTTGAAAGTAAATCATGTTTATCACAAGTATTTGAAGCTGAACCATTTGTTTCGCATTGATTTGAAGCTAAGCCTACTACTTCGCATTGATTTGAAGCTGAAGCATGTGTTTTGCATGGATTTGAAGCTAACTCGTTTGTTTCGCCTGCATTTGAAGCTATATCACATATAGTCTCAAGGATTTGGAGCGAAACCATTTTTTTCGCATTGATTTGAAGCTAAGCCTACTACTTCGCATTGATTTGAAGTTAAATCATGTGTTTCTCTTGGATTTCAAGCTAACTCGTTTGTTTCGCATGCAGTTGAAGCTAAATCATGTTTATCACGAGTATTTGAAGCTAAACCATTTGTTTCGCATTGATTTGAAGCTAAGCCTACTACTTCGCATTGATTTGAAGTTAAAACATGTGTTTCCCTGGGATTTGAAGCTAACTCGTTTGATTCGCATTCAGTTGAAACTAAATCATGCTTATCACAAGTATTTGAAGCGAAACCATATGTTCCGCATTGATTTGAAGCTAAGCCTACTACTTCGCATTGAAATGAAGTTAAATCATGTGTTTCCCTTGGATTTGAAGCTAACTCGTTCGATTCGCATGCAGTTGAAGCTAAATCATGTTTATCACAAGTATTTGAAGCGAAACCATATGTTCCGCATTGATTTGAAGCTAAGCCTACTACTTCGCATTGATTTGAAGTTAAATCATGTGTTTCTCTTGGATTTGATTAAAAACTCGTTTGATTCGCTTGCAGTTGAAGCTAAATCATGTTTATCACAAGTATTTGAAGCTGAACCATTTGTTTCGCATTGATTTGAAGCTAAGCCTACTACTTCGCATTGATTTGAAGCTGAAGCATGTGTTTTGCATGGATTTGAAGCTAACTCGTTTGTTTCGCCTGCATTTGAAGCTATATCACATATAGTCTCAAGGATTTGGAGCGAAACCATTTTTTTCGCATTGATTTGAAGCTAAGCCTACTACTTCGCATTGATTTGAAGTTAAATCATGTGTTTCTCTTGGATTTCAAGCTAACTCGTTTGTTTCGCATGCAGTTGAAGCTAAATCATGTTTATCACGAGTATTTGAAGCTAAACCATTTGTTTCGCATTGATTCGAAGCTAAGCCTACTACTTCGCATTGATTTGAAGCTAAGCCTACTACTTCGCATTGATTTGAAGTTAAATCATGTGTTTCTCTTGGATTTAAAGAAAAACTCGTTTCATTCGCTTGCAGTTGAAGCTAAATCATGTTTATCACAAGTATCTGAATCCAAACCATTTGTTTCGCATTGATTTGAAGCTAAGCCTACTACTTCCCATCGATTTGAAGTTAAATCATGTGTTTCCCTGGGATTTGAAGCTAACTCGTTTGATTCGCATGCAGTTGAAAGTAAATCATGTTTAACACAAGTATTTGTAGCTACACCATTTGTTTCGCATTGATTTGAAGCTAAGCCAACTACTTCGCATTGATTTGAAGTTAAATCATGTGTTTCTCTTGGATTTGAAGCTAACTCGTTTGATTCGCATGCAGTTGAAGCTAAATCACGTTTATCACAAGTATTTGAAATTAAACCATTTGTTTCGCATTGATTTGAAGCTAAACCATCTAGATCGCAATGATCTGAAGCTAAATCATGTGTTTCGAATGGATTTGAAGATAACTCGTTTGTTTGGCATGCAGTTGAAGCTATTTCATTTAAACCGCAAGTATTGAAGGTAAATCATTTGTTTCGCATGGATTTAAAGATAAGACTTCCACTTCGCTTTGATTTGAAGCTAAATCATGTGTTTCGCATGGATTTCAAACTAAGTCTCCTACTCCGAATTTATTTGAAGCTTAATCATGTGTTTCGCACGGATTTGAAGCTAACTCGTTTGTTTCGCATGCAGTTGAAGCTAAATCATGTATATCACAAGTATTTGAAGGTAAACCATTTGTTTCGCATTGATTTGAAGCGAAGGCAACTACTTCGCACTGATTTGAAGCTGAATCATGTGTTTCGCATGGATTTGATGCTAACTCGTTTGTTTGCCTGCATTTGAAGCTATATCACTTACTTTCGCAAGTATATGAAGCTAAACCATGTGTTTCGAATGAATTTGAAGCTAAATCATGTCTTTCGCATGGCATTGAAGCTGACTCGTTTGTTTCGCCTGCAGTTAAAACTAAATCATTTTTATCACAAGTATTTGAAGCTAAACCATTTGTGTCGCATGGATTTGAAACTAAGCCTTCTACTTCGCACTTATTTGGAGCTAAATCATTTGTTTCGCATGGATTTGAATCTAAGACTTCTACTTCGCATTGATTTGAAGTGAAATCACGTGTTTCCCTTGGATTTGAAGCTAACTCGTTTGATTCGCAAGCAGTTGAATCTAAATCATGTATATCACAATTATTTGAAAAGAAACCATATGTTCCGCATTGATTTGAAGGTAAGCCTACTACTTCGCATCGATTTGAAGCTGAAGCATGTGTTTCCCTTGGATTTGAAGCTAACTCGTTTGATTCGCTTGCAGTTGAAGCTAAATCATGTTTATCACAAGTATCAGAATCCAAACCATTTGTTTCTCACGGATTTGAAGCTAAGTCTTCTACTTCGCATTGATTTGAAGTTAAATCATGTGTTTCCCTTGGATTCGAAGGTAACTCGTTTGATTCGCATGCGGTTGAAGCTAAATCATGTTTGTCACAAGTATTTGAAGCTAAACCATTTGTTTCTCATTGTTTTGAAGCTAAGCCTACTACTTCGCATTGATTTGAAGTTAAATCATGTGTTTCTCTTGGATTTGATTAAAAACTCGTTTGATTCGCTTGCAGTTGAAGCTAAATCATGTTTATCACAAGTATTTGAAGCTGAACCATTTGTTTCGCATTGATTTGAAGCTAAGCCTACTACTTCGCATTGATTTGAAGCTGAAGCATGTGTTTTGCATGGATTTGAACTAACTCGTTTGTTTCGCCTGCATTTGAAGCTATATCACATATTGTCTCAAGGATTTGGAGCTAAACCATTTTTTTCGCATTGATTTGAAGCTAAGCCTACTACTTCGCCTTGATTTGAAGTTAAATCATGTGTTTTCCTTGGATGTGAAGCTAACTCGTTCGATTCGCATGCAGTTGAAGCTAAATCATGTTTATCACAAGTAGTTGAAGCTAAACCATTTGTTTCGCATTGATTTGAAGCTAAGCCTACTACTTCGCATTGATTTGAAGTTAAATCTTGTGTTTCTCTTGGATTTGAAGAAAAACTCGTTTGATTCGCATGCAGTTGAAGCTAAATCAAGTTTATCACAAGTATCTGAATCCAAACCATTTGTTTCGCATTGATTTGAAGCTAAGCCTACTACTTCGCATTGATTTAAGCTAAGCCTACTACTTCGCATTGATTTGAAGTTAAATCATGTGTTTCTCTTGGATTTGATTAAAAACTCGTTTGATTCGCTTGCAGTTGAAGCTAAATCATGTTTATCACAAGTATCTGAATCCAAACCATTTGTTTCGCATTGATTTGAAGCTAAGCCTACTACTTCGCATTGATTTGAAGTTAAATCATGTGTTTCTCTTGGATTTCAAGCTAACTCGTTTGTTTCGCATGCAGTTGAAGCTAAATCATGTTTATCACGAGTATTTGAAGCTAAACCATTTGTTTCGCATTGATTTGAAGCTAAGCCTACTACTTCGCATTGATTTGAAGCTAAGCCTACTACTTCGCATTGATTTGAAGTTAAATCATGTGTTTCTCTTGGATTTAAAGAAAAAACTCGTTTCATTCGCTTGCAGTTGAAGCTAAATCATGTTTATCACAAGTATCTGAATCCAAACCATTTGTTTCGCATTGATTTGAAGCTAAGCCTACTACTTCCCATCGATTTGAAGTTAAATCATGTGTTTCCCTGGGATTTGAAGCTAACTCGTTTGATTCGCATGCAGTTGAAAGTAAATCATGTTTAACACAAGTATTTGTAGCTACACCATTTGTTTCGCATTGATTTGAAGCTAAGCAAACTACTTCGCATTGATTTGAAGTTAAATCATGTGTTTCTCTTGGATTTGAAGCTAACTCGTTTGATTCGCATGCAGTTGAAGCTAAATCACGTTTATCACAAGTATTTGAAATTAAACCATTTGTTTCGCATTGATTTGAAGCTAAACCATCTTGATCGCAATGATCTGAAGCTAAATCATGTGTTTCGAATGGATTTGAAGATAACTCGTTTGTTTGGCATGCAGTTGAAGCTATTTCATTTAAACCGCAAGTATTGAAGGTAAATCATTTGTTTCGCATGGATTTAAAGATAAGACTTCCACTTCGCTTTGATTTGAAGCTAAATCATGTGTTTCGCATGGATTTCAAACTAAGTCTCCTACTCCGAATTTATTTGAAGCTTAATCATGTGTTTCGCACGGATTTGAAGCTAACTCGTTTGTTTCGCATGCAGTTGAAGCTAAATCATGTATATCACAAGTATTTGAAGGTAAACCATTTGTTTCGCATTGATTTGAAGCGAAGGCAACTACTTCGCATTGATTTGAAGCTGAATCATGTGTTTCGCATGGATTTGATGCTAACTCGTTTGTTTGCCTGCATTTGAAGCTATATCACTTACTTTCGCAAGTATATGAAGCTAAACCATGTGTTTCGAATGAATTTGAAGCTAAATCATGTGTTTCGCATGGCATTGAAGCTGACTCGTTTGTTTCGCCTGCAGTTAAAACTAAATCATTTTTATCACAAGTATTTGAAGCTAAACCATTTGTGTCGCATGGATTTGAAACTAAGCCTTCTACTTCGCACTTATTTGGAGCTAAATCATTTGTTTCGCATGGATTTGAATCTAAGACTTCTACTTCGCATTGATTTGAAGTGAAATCACGTGTTTCCCTTGGATTTGAAGCTAACTCGTTTGATTCGCAAGCAGTTGAATCTAAATCATGTATATCACAATTATTTGAAAAGAAACCATATGTTCCGCATTGATTTGAAGGTAAGCCTACTACTTCGCATCGATTTGAAGCTGAAGCATGTGTTGTCCTGGGATTTGAAGCTAACACGTTTGATTCGCATGCAGTTGACTCTAAATCGTGTTCATCACAAGTATTTGAAGCTAAACCATTTGTTTCGCATGGATTTGAAGCTAAGCCTTCCACTTCGCATTGAGTTGAAGTTAAATCATGTGTTTCCCTGGGATTTGAAGCTAACTCGTTTGATTCGCATGCAGTTGGCTCTAAATAGTGTTTATCACAAGTATTTGAAGTTAAACCACTTGTTTCATATGGATTTGAAGTTAAGCCTTCTACTTCGCATTGATTTGAAGTTAAATCATGTGTTTCCCTTGGATTTGAAGCTAACTCGTTTGATTCGCATGCAGTTGACTCTAAACCGTGTTCATCACACGTATTTGAAGCTAAACCATTTGTTTCTCATGGATTTGAAGCTAAGCCTTCTACTTCGCATTGATTTGAAGCTAACTGATGTGTTTCGCATGGATTTGAAGCTAACTCGTTTGTTTCGCCTGCTTTTGAAGCTATTTCATTTAAACCGCAGGTATTTGAAGGTAAATCATTTGTTTAGCATGGATTTGAAGTTAAGCCTTCTACTTCGCATTGATTTGAATCTAAATCACGTGTTTGGCGTGGATTTGCAGCTAACTCGTTTGTTTCGCCTGCATTTGAAGCTATTTCATTTAAACCGCAGGTATTTGAAGGTAAAACATTTGTTTGGCGTGGATTTGAGGCTAAGCCTTCTACTTCGCATTGATTTGAAGTTAAATCATGTGTTGTCCTGGGATTTGAAGCTAACACGTTTGATTCGCATGCAGTTGACTCTAAATCGTGTTCATCACAAGTATTTGAAGCTAAACCACTTGTTTCATATGGATTTGAAGTTAAGCCTTCTACTTCGCATTGATTTGAAGTTAAATCATGTGTTTCCCTTGGATTTGAAGCTAACTCGTTTGTTTCGCATGCAGTTGACTCTAAACCGTGTTCATCACACGTATTTGAAGCTAAACCATTTGTTTCTCATGGATTTGAAGCTAAGCCTTCTACTTCGCATTGATTTGAAGCTAACTGATGTGTTTCGCATGGATTTGAAGCTAACTCGTTTGTTTCGCCTGCTTTTGAATCTATTTCATTTAAACCGCAGGTATTTGAAGGTAAATCATTTGTTTAGCATGGATTTGAAGCTAAGCCTCCTACTTCGCATTGATTTGAAGTTAAATAATGTGTTTTCCTGGGATTTGAAACTAACTCGTTTGATTCGCACGCAGTTCACTCTAAATCGCGTTTATCACAAGTATTTGAAGCTAAACCACTTGTTTCGCATGGATTTGAAGTTAAGCCTTCTACTTCATATTGATTTGAAGCTAAATCATGTGTTTCGCATGGATTTGGTGCTAACTCGTTTTTTCGCCTGCTTTTGAAGCTATTTCATTTAAACCGCAGGTATTTGAAGGTAAATCATTTGTTTACCATGGATTTGAGGCTAAGCCTCCTACTTCGCATTGATTTGAAGTTAAATCATGTGTTTTCCTGGGATTTGAAACTAACTCGTTTGATTCGCACGCAGTTGACTCTAAATCGCGTTTATCACAAGTATTTGAAGCTAAACCGCTTGTTTCGCATGGATTTCAAGTTAAGCCTTCTACTTCATATTGATTTGAAGCTAAATCATGTGTTTCGCATGGATTTGGTGCTGACTCGTTTTTTCGCCTGCACTTGAAGCTATATCATTTAAACCGCAGGTATTTGAAGGTAAATCATTTGTTTCGCATGGATTTGAAGCTAAGCCTTCTACTTCGCATTGATATGAAGTTAATATCATGTGTTTCTCTTGGATTTGAAGCTAACTCGTTTGATTCGCATGCAGTTGACTCTAAATCGTGTTCATCACAAGTATTTGAAGCTAAACCACTTGTTTCGCATGGATTTGAAGTTAAGCCGCCTACTTCGAATTGATTTGAAGTTAAATCATGTGTTTCCCTCGGAATTCAATCTAACTCTTATGATTCGCATGCAGTTGAAGCTAAATCATGTTTATCACAAGTACTTGAAGCTAAACCATATGCTTCGCATTGATTTGAAGCTAAACCATATGCTTCGCATTGATTTGAAGCTAAGCCTACTACTTCGCATTGATTTGAAGCTGAATCATGTGTTTCTCATGGACTTCGAGCTAACTCGTTTGTTTCGCTTGCATTTTAAGCTATTTCATTTAAACCGCAAGTATTTGAAGGTTAATCATTTGTTTCGCATGGATTTGAAGCAAAGCCTTCTACTTCGCATTGATTTGAAGTTAAATCATGTGTTTCCCTGGGATTTGAAGCTAACTCGTTTGATTCGCATGCAGTTGAAACTAAATCATGTTTATCACAAGTATTTGAAGCTAATCCATTTGTTTCGCATTGATTTGAAGCTAAGCCTACTACTTCGCATTGATTCGAAGTTAAATCATGTGTTTCTCTTAGATTTGAAGAGAACGAGATGGATTCGCATGCAGTTGAAGCTAAATCGTGTTTATCACAAGTATTTGAAGCTAAACCAATCGTTTCGCATGGATTTGAAGCTAAGCCTTCTACTTCGCATTGATTTGAATCTAAATCACGTGTTTCGCGTGGTTTTGAATCTAGCTTGATTGTTTCGCTTGCATTTTAAGCTATTTCATTTTAACCGCAAGTATTTGAAGGTTAATCATTTGTTTCGCATGGATTTGAAGCAAAGCCGTCGACTTCGCATTGATTTGAAGTTAAATCATGTGTTTCCCTGGGATTTGAAGCTAACTCGTTTGATTCGCATGCAGTTGAAACTAAATCATGTTTATCACAAGTATTTGAAGCTAAACCATTTGTTTCGCATTGATTTGATGCTAAGCCTACTACTTCGCATTGATTTGAAGCTGAATCATGTGTTTCGCATGGACTTGAAGCTAACTCGTTTGTTTCGCCTGCAATTAAATCTATTTCATTTAAACCGCAAGTATTTGAAGGTAAATCATTTGTTTCGCATGGATTTGAAGCAAAGCCTTCTACTTCGCATTGATTTGAAGCTAACTCATTTGATTCGCATGGATTTGAAGCTTACTCGATCGTTTCGCCTGCATTTGAAACTATTTTATTTATATCGCAAGCAGTTGAAGTTAAATCATGTTTGTCACAAGTATTTGATGCTAAACCATTTGTTTCGCATTGATTTGAAGCTAAGCCCACTACTTCGCATTGATTTGAAGTTAAATCATGTGTTTCTCTTGGATTTGAAACTAACTCGTTTGATTCGCATGCAGTTGCAGCTAAATCATGTTTATCCCAAGTATTTGATGCTAAACCATTTGTTTCGCATTGATTTGAATCTGAGCCTACTTGTTCCCATTGATTTGAAGTTAAATCATGTGTTTCCCTGGGATTTGAAGCTAACTCGTTTGATTTGCATGCAGTTGACTCTAAATCGTGTTTATCACAAGTACTTGATGCTAAACCATTTGTTTCGCATGGATTTGAAGCTACGCCTTCCACTTCGCATTGATTTGAAGCTAACTCATGTGTTTCCCACGGATTTGAAGCTAACTCGTTTGTTTCGCCTGCATATGCAGCTATTTCATTTAAACCGCAGGTATTTGAAAGTAAATCTTTTGTTTCGCATGGATTTGAAGCTAAGCCTCCTACTTCGCATTGATTTGAAGTTAAATCATTTGTTTTCCTGGGATTTGAAGCTAACTCGTTTGATTCGCACGCAGTTTGACTCTAAATCGTGTTCATCACAAGTATTTGAAGCTAAACCACTTGTTTCGCATGGATTTGAAGTTAAGCCGTCTACTTCGAATTGATTTAAAGTTAAATCATGTGTTTCCCACGGAATTCAATCTAACTCTTTTGATTCGCATGCAGTTGAAGCTAAATCGTGTTTATCACAAGTACTTGAAGCTAAACCATATGTTTTCGCATGGATTTGAAGCTAAGCCTTCTACTTCGCATTGATTTGAAGCTAACTCATGTGTTTCCCATGGATTTGAAGCTAACTCGTTCGTTTCGCCTCCATTTGGAGCTATTTTATTTAAATCGCAAGCATTTGAAGTTAAGTCATGTGTTTCGCATGGATTTGAAGCTAAGCCTTCTACTTCGCATTGATTTGAAGTTAAATCATGTGTTTCCCTTCGATTTGAAGCTAAGCCTTCTACTTCGCATTGATTTGAAGTTAAATCATGTGTTTCTCTTGGATTTGAAACTAACTCGTTTGATTCGCATGCAGTTGAAGCTAAATAGTGTTCATCACAAGAATTTGATGCTAAACCATTTGTTTCGCTTTGATTTGAATCTGAGCCTACTTGTTCCCATTGATTTGAAGTTAAATCATGTGTTTCCCTGGGATTTGAAGCTAACTCGTTTGATTCGCATGCTGTTAATTCTAAATCATGTTTGTCACAAGTATTTGATGCTAAAACCATTTGTTTCGCATTGATTTGAAGCTAAGCCTACTACTCCGCATTGATTTGAATCTAAATCACGTGTTTGGCGTGGATTTGCAGCTAACTCGTTTGTTTTCGCCTGCATTTGAAGCTATTTCATTTAAACCGCAGGTATTTGAAGGTAAATCATTTGTTTCGCATGGATTTGAAGCTAAGCCTCCTACTTCGCATTGATCTGAAGTTAAATCATTTGTTTTCCTGGCATTTGAAGCTAACTCGTTTGACTCGCACGCAGTTGACTCTAAATCGTGTTCATCACAAGTATTTGAAGCTAAACCACTTGTTTCGCATGGATTTGAAGCTAAGCCTTCCACTTCGCATTGATTTGAAGCTAACTCATGTGTTTCCCACGGATTTCAAGCTAGCTCGTTTGTTTCGCCTGCATTTGAAGCTATTTCATTTAAACCGCAGGTATTTGAAGGTAAATCATTTGTTTCGCATTGATTTGAAGCTAAGCTTACTTCTTCGCATTGATTTGAAGCTGAATCATGTGTTTCTCATTGACTTGAAGCTAACTCGTTTGTTTCGCTTGCATTTTAAGCTATTTCATTTTAACCGCAGGTATTTGAAGGTAAAACATTTGTTCCGCATGGATTTGAAGTTAAGCCGTCTGCTTCGCATTGATTTTAAGTTAAATCATGTCTTTCCCTGGATTTGAAGCTAACTCGTTTGATTCGCATGCAGTTGACTCTAAATCGTGTTTATCACAAGTACTTGAAGTTAAACCATATGTTTCGCATTGATTTGAAGCTAAGCCTACTACTTCGCATTGATTTGAAGCTGAATCATGTGTTTCTCATGGACCTTGAAGCTAACTCGTTTGTTTCGCTTGCATTTTAATCTATTTTCATTTTAACCGCAAGTATTTGAAGGTTAATCATTTGTTTCGCATGTATTTGAAGCTAAGCCTTTTACTTCGCATTGATTTGAAGTTAAATCATGTGTTTCCCTTCGATTTGAAGCTAAGCCTTCTACTTCGCATTGATTTGAAGCTAACTCGTTTGATTCGCACGCAGTTGAAGCTAAATCATGTTTATCACAAGTATTTGAAGGTAAATCATTTGTTTCGCATGAATTTGATGCCAAAGACTCCTACTTCGCATTGATTTGAAGTTAAATCATGTGTTTCTCTTGAATTTGATGCTAACTCGTTTGATTCGCATGCAGTTGAAGCTAAATCATTTTGATCACAAGTATTTGAACCCAAAACATTTGTTTCGCATTGATTTGAAGCTAAGCCTACTACTTCGCATTGATTTGAAGTTAATTCATATGTTTCTCTTGAATTTGAAGCGAACTCGTTCGATTCGTATTCAGTTGAAACTAAATCATGTTTATCACAAGTATTTGAAGCTAAACCATTTGTTTTCGCATTGATTTGAAGCTAAGTCTTCTACTTCGCATTGATTTGAAGCTGAATCATGTGTATCGCATCGTCCTTGAAGCTAACTCGTTTGTTTCGCCTGCATTTGAAGCTATTTCATTTAAACCGCAAGTATTTGAAGGTAAATCATTTTTTTCGCATGGATTTGAAGCTAAGCCTTCCACTTCGCATTGATTTGAAGTTAATATCATGCGTTTCTCTTGGATTTGAAGCTAACTCGTTTGAATCGCATGCAGTTTAAGCTAAATCATTTTGATCACAAGTATCTGAATCCAATCTATTTGTTTCGCATTGATTTGAAGCTAAGCCTCCTACTTCGCATTGATTTGAAGTTAAATCATGTGTTTCCCTGGGATTTGAAGCTAACTCGTTCCATTCGCATGCAATTGACTCTAGATCGTGTTTATCAGAAGTATTTGAAGCTAAACCATTTGTTTTCACATGGATTTAAAGCTAAGCCTTCTTCTTCGCATTGATTGAAACTAACTCATGTGCTTCGCATGGATTTGAAGCTAACTCGTTTGTTTCGCCTGCATTTGAAGCTATTTCATTTAAACCGCAGGTATTTGAAGGTAATTCATTTGTTTCGCATTGATTTGAAGCTAAGCCTACTACTTCGCATTGATTTGAAGTTAATTCATGTGGTTCTCTTGGAATTTGAAGCGAACTCGTTCGATTGGTATGCAGTTGAAACTAAATCATGTTTATCACAAGTATTTGAAGCTAAAACCATTTGATTCGCATTGCTTTGAAGCTAAGTCTACTACTTCGCATTGATTTGAAGTTAAATCATGTGTTTCCCTTGGATTTGAAGCTAAGTCGTTTGATTCGCACGCAGTTGAAGCTAAATCATGTTTATCACAAGGATTTGAAGGTAAATCATTTGTTTCGCATGAATTTGATGCTAAGACTTCTACTTCGCATTGATTTGAAGATAAATCATGTGTTTCTCTTGAATTTGAAGCTAACTCGTTTGCTTCGCATGCAGTTGATGCTAAATCATTTTGATCACAAGTATCTGAATCCAAAACATTTGTTTCGCATTGATTTGAAGCTAAGCCTCCTACTTCGCATTGATTTGAAGTTAAATCATGTGCTTCCCTGGGATTTGAAGCTAACTGGTTCCATTCGCATGCAATTGACTCTAAATCGTGTTTATCAGAAGTATTTGAAGCTAAACCATTTGTTTCACATGGATTTGAAGCTAAGCCTTCTACTTCGCATTGATTTGAAAGCTAACTCATGTGCTTCGCATGGATTTGAAGCTAACTCGTTTGTTTCCCCTGCATTTGAAGCTATTTCATTTAAACCGCAGATATTTGAAGGTAAATCATTTGTTTCGCATGGATCTGAAGCTAAGCCTTCCACTTCGCATTGATTTGAAGCTAATATCATGTGTTTCTCTTGGATTTGAAGCTAACTCGTTTGAATCGCATGCATTTGAAGCTATTTCATTTAAACGGCAGGTATTTGAAGGAAATTCATTTGTTTCGCATTGATTTGAAGCTAAGCCTACTACTTCGCATTGATTTGAAGTTAATTCATGTGTTTCTCTTGAATTTGAAGCGAACTCGTTCGATTCGTATGCAGCTGAAACTAAATCATGTTTATCACAAGTATTTGAATCTAAACCATTTGATTCGCATTGATTTCAAGCTAAGTCTACTACTTCGCATTGATTTGAAGTTAAATCATGTGTTTCCCTTGGATTTGAAGCTAAGTCGTTTGATTCGCACGCAGTTGAAGCTAAATCATTTTGATCACAAGTATCTGAATCCAAAACATTTGTTTCGCATTGATTTGAAGCTAAGCCTCCTACTTCGCATTGATTTGAAGTTAAATCATGTGCTTCCCTGGGATTTGAAGCTAACTGGTTTCCATTCGCATGCAATTGACTCTAAATCGTGTTTATCAGAAGTATTTGAAGCTAAACCATTTGTTTCACATGGATTTGAAGCTAAGCCTTCTACTTCGCATTGATTTGAAGCTAACTCATGTGCTTCGCATGGATTTGAAGCTAACTCGTTAGTTTCCCCTGCATTTGAAGCTATTTCATTTAAACCGCAGGTATTTGAAGGTAAATCATGTGTTTCCCACAGATTTCAATATAACTCGTTTGATTCGCATGCAGTTGAAGCTTAATCATGTTTATCACAAGTATTTGAAGCTAAATCATTTGTTTCGCATTGAATTGAAGCTAAACCTACTACTTCGTATTGATTTAAAGTAAAATAATGTGTTTCCCTTGGATTTGAAGCTAACTCGTTTGAATCGCATGCAGTTGAAGCTAAATCATGTTTATTACAAGTATCTGAACCCGAAACATTTGTTTCGCATTGATTTGAAGCTAAGCCTACTACTTCGCATTGAGTTGAAGTTAAATCATGTGTTTCCCTTGCATTTGGAGCTAAGTCGTTTGATTCGCACGCAGTTGAAGCTAAATCATGTTTATCACAAGTATTTGACGGTAAATCATTTGTTTCGCATGAATTTGATGCTAAGACTTCTACTTCGCATTGATTTGAAGTTTAATCATGTGTTTCTCTTGAATTTGAAGCTAACTCGTTTGATTCGCATGCAGTTGAAGCTAAATCATTTTGATCACAAGTATCTGAATCCAAACTATTTGTTTTGCATTGATTTGAAGCTAAGCCTCCTACTTCGCATTGATTTGAAGTTAAATCATGTGTTTCCCTGGGATTTGAAGCTAACTCGTTCCATTCGCATGCAATTGACTCTAAATCGTGTTTATCAGAAGTATTTGAAGCTAAACCATTTGTTTCACATGGATTTGAAGCTAAGCCTTCTTCTTCGCATTGATTTGAAGCTAACTCATGTGCTTCGCATGGATTTGAAGCTAACTCGTTTGTTTCGCCTGCATTTAAAGCTATTTCATTTAAAACCGCAGATATTTGAAGGTAAAATCATTTGTTTCGCATGGATTTGAAGCTAAGCCTTCTACTTCGCATTGATTTGAAGTTAAATCATGTGTTTTCCTGGGATTTGAAGCTAACTCGTTTGATTCGCATGCAGTTGACTATAAATCGTGGTCCATCACAAGTATCTGAATCCAAACCATTTGTTTCGCATTGATTTGAAGGTAAGCCTACTACTTCGTATTGATTTGAAGCTAAATCATGTGTATCGCATGGATTTGAAGCTAACTCGTTTTGTTTCTCCTGCATTTGAAGCTATTTCATTTAAACCGCAGGTATTTGAAGGTAAATCATTTGTTTGGCATGGATTTGAAGATAAGCCTTCTACTTCGCATTGATTTGAAGTTAAATCATGTGTTTCCCTGGGATTTGAAGCTAACTCGTTTGATTCGCATGCAGTTGACTCTAAATCGTGTTTATCACAAGTATTTGAAGCTAAACCATTTGTTTCGCATGGATTTGAAGTTAAGCCTTCTACTTCATATTGATTTGATGCTAGCTCATGTGTTTCGCATGGATTTAATGCTAACTCGTTTTTTTGGCCTGCATTTGAAGCTATTTCATTTAAACCGCAGGTATTTGAAGGTAAATCATTTGTTTCACATGGATTTGAAGCTAAGCCTTCTACTTCGCATTGATTTGAAGCTAACTCATGTGCTTCGCATGGATTTGAAGCTAACTCGTTTGTTTCGCCTGCATTTAAAGCTATTTCATTTAAAACCGCAGATATTTGAAGGTAAATCATTTGTTTTCGCATGGATTTGAAGCTAAGCCTTCTACTTCGCATTGATTTGAAGTTAAATCATGTGTTTTCCTGGGATTTGAAGCTAAGTAGTTTGATTCGCATGCAGTTGACTCTAAGTCCCGTTTATCACAAGTATTTGAAGCTAAACCACATGTTTCGCATGGATTTGAAGTTAAGCCTTCTACTTCATATTGATTTGATGCTGAATCATGGGTTTCGCATGGGTTTGATGCTAACTCGTTTTTTTTCGCCTGCATTTGAAGCTATTTCATTTAAACCGCAGTTATTTGAAGGTAAATCATGTGTTTTCCCTCCGATTTCAATATAACTCGTTTGATTCGCATGCAGTTGAAGCTTAATCATGTTTATCACAAGTATTTAAAGCTAAATCATTTGTTTCGCATTGATTTGAAGCTAAACCTACTACCTCGCATTAATTTGAAGTTAAATCATGTGTTTCCCTTGGACTTGAAGCTAATTCGTTTGATTCGCATGCAGTTGACTCTAAATCGTGTTCATCACAAGTATTTGATGCTGAACCACATGTTTCGCATGGATTTGAAGCTGATCCTTCTACTTCGCATTGATTTGAAGTTAAATCATGTGATTCTCTTGAATTTGAAGCTAACTCATTTGATTCGCATGCAGTTGAAGCTAAATCATTTCGATCACAATTATCTGAATCCAAACCATTTGTTTCGCATTGATTTGACGCTAAGCCTACTACTTCGTATTGATTTAAAGTTACATAATGTGTTTTCCTTGGATTTGAAGCTAACTCGTTCGATTCGCATGCAGTTGACACTATATCATGTTTATCACAAGTATTTGAAGCTAAATCATTTGTTTCGCATTGATTTGAAGCTAAGCCATCTACTTCGCATTGATTTTTGAAGTTAAATCATGTGTTTTCCTGGGATTTGAAGCTAACTCGTTTGATTCGCATGCAGTTGAAGCTAAATCATTTCGATCACAAGTATCTGAATCCCAACCATTTGTTTCGCACAGATTTGCAGCTAAGCCTTCTACTTCGCATTGATTTGAAGTTAAATCATGTGTTTCTCTGGATTTGAAGCTAACTCGTTCCATTCGCATGCAATTGACTCTAAATCGAGTTTATCACAAGTATTTGAAGCTAAACCATTTGTTTCACATGGAATTGAAGCTAAGCCTTCTACTTGGCAGTGATTTGAAGCTCACTCATGTGCTTCGCAGGGATTTGAAGCTAACTCGTTTGTTTCGCCTGCAGTTGAAGCTAAATCATTTTGATCCCAAGTATCTGAATCCCAACCATTTGTTTCGCATTGATTTGAAGCTAAGCCTACTACTTCGTATTGATTTGAAGTTAAATCATGTGTTTCCCTTGGATTTGAAGCTAACTCGTTTTGAATCGCATGCAGTTGAAGCTAAATCATGTTTATTACAAGGATCTGAAACCCGAAACATTTGTTTCGCATTGATTTGAAGCTAAGCCTACTACTTCGCATTGATTTGAAGCTAAATCATGTGTTTCGCATGGCATTGAAGCTGACTCGTTTGTTTCGCCTGCAGTTAAAAACTAAATCATTTTTATCACAAGTATTTGAAGCTAAACCATTTGTGTCGCATGGATTTGAAACTAAGCCTTCTACTTCGCACTTATTTGGAGCTAATTCATTTGTTTCGCATGGATTTGAATCTAAGACTTCTACTTCGCATTGATTTGAAGTTAAATCATGTGTTTCTCTTGAATTTGAAGCTAACTTGTTTGATTCGCATGCAGTTGAAGCTAAATCATTTTGTTTCACAATTATCTGAACCCAAAACATTTGTTTCGCATTTATTCGAAGCTAAGCCTTCTACTTCGCATTGATTTGAAGTTAAATCATGTGTTTCCCTGCGATTTGAAGCCAACTCGTTCCATTCGCATGCAATTGACTCTAAATCGTGTTTATCAGAAGTATTTGAAGCTAAAACCATTTGTTTCACATGGATTTGAAGCTAAGCCTTCTACTTCGCATTGATTTGAAGCTAACTCATGTGCTGTGCATGGATTTGAAGCTAACTCGTTTTGTTTCGCCTGCATTTGAAGCTATTTCATTTAAACCGCAGATATTTGAAGGTAAATCATTTGTTTCGCATTGATTTGAAGCTAAGCCTACTACTTCGCATTGAGTTAAATTTAAATCATGTGTTTCCCTTCGATTTGAAGCTAACTCGTTTGATTCGCATGCAGTTGACTCTAAATCGTGTTTATCACAAGTATTTGAAGCTAAACCATTTGTTTCGCATGGATTTGAAGTTAAGCCTTCTACTTCATATTGATTTGATGCTAGCTCATGTGTTTCGCATGGATTTAATGCTAACTCGTTTTTTTGGCCTGCATTTGAAGCTATTTCATTTAAACCGCAGGTATTTGAAGGTAAATCATTTGTTTCGCATGGATTTGAAGCTAAGCCTTCTACTTCGCATTGATTTGAAGTTAAATCATGTGTTTTCCTGGGATTTGAAGCTAACTCGTTTGATTCGCATGCAGTTGACTCTAAATCCCGTTTATCACAAGTATTTGAAGCTAAACCACATGTTTCGCATGGATTTGAAGTTAAGCCTTCTACTTCATATTGATTTGATGCTGAATCATGGGTTTCGCATGGGTTTGATGCTAACTTGTTTTTTTCGCCTGCATTTGAAGCTATTTCATTTAAACCGCAGTTATTTGAAGGTAAATCATGTGTTTCCCTCCGATTTCAATATAACTCGTTTGATTCGCATGCAGTTGAAGCTTAATCATGTTTATCACAAGTATTTAAAGCTAAATCATTTGTTTCGCATTGATTTGAAGCTAAACCTACTACCTCGCATTGATTTGAAGTTAAATCATGTGTTTCCCTTGGACTTGAAGCTAATTCGTTTGATTCGCATGCAGTTGACTCTAAATCGTGTTCATCACAAGTATTTGATGCTGAACCACATGTTTCGCATGGATTTGAAGCTGATCCTTCTACTTCGCATTGATTTGAAGTTAAATCATGTGTTTCTCTTGAATTTGAAGCTAACTCGTTTGATTCGCATGCAGTTGAAGCTAAATCATTTCGATCACAATTATCTGAATCCAAACCATTTGTTTCGCATTGATTTGACGCTAAGCCTACTACTTCGTATTGATTTAAAGTTACATAATGTGTTTTCCTTGGATTTGAAGCTAACTCGTTCGATTCGCATGCAGTTGACACTATATCACGTTTATCACAAGTATTTGAAGCTAAATCATTTGTTTCGCATTGATTTGAAGCTAAGCCGTCTACTTCGCATTGATTTGAAGTTAAATCATGTGTTTTCCTGGGATTTGAAGCTAACTCGTTTGATTCGCATGCAGTTGACTCTAAATCGTGTCTATCACAAGTATCTGAATCCAAACCATTTGTTTCGCATTGATTTGAAGCTAAGCCTGCTACTTCGTATTGATTTGAAGCTAAATCATGTGTATCGCATCGATTTGAAGCTAACTCGTTTGTTTCGCCTGCATTTGAAGCTATTTCATTTAAACCGCAGATATTTGAAGGTAAATCATTTGTTTCGCATGGATTTGAAGCTAAGCCTTCTACTTCGCATTGATTTGAAGTTAAATCATGTGTTTCCCTTCGATTTGAAGCTAAGCCTTCTACTTCGCATTGATTTGAAGCTAACTCATTTGATTCGCATGGATTTGAAGCTTACTCGATTGTTTCGCCTGCGTTTGAAACTACTTTATTTATATCGCAAGCATTGGAAGTTAAATCACGTGTTTCGCATGGATTTGAAGCTAACTCGTTTGTCTCGCATTGAGTTGAAGCTAAATTATCAATATCACAAGTTTTTGAAATTAAACCATTTGCTTCGCATTGATTTGAAGCTAAGCTTACTACTTCGCATTGATTTGAAGTTAAATCATATTTTTCGCATGGATTTGAAGCTAACTCGTTTGATTCGCATGCAGTTGACTCTAAATCATGTTTATCACAAGTATTTGTAGCTAAATCATTTGTTTCGCATTGATTTGAAGCTAAGCCTTCTACTTCGAATTGATTTGAATTTAAATCATGTGTTTCTCTTGAATTTGAAGCTAACTCGTTTGATTCGCATGCAGTTGACTCTAAATCCCGTTTATCACAAGTATTTGAAGCTAAACCACATGTTTCGCATGGATTTGAAGTTAAGCCTTCTACTTCATATTGATTTGATGCTGAATCATGTGTTTCGCATGGGTTTGATTCTAACTCGTTTTTTTCGCCTGCATTTGAAGCTATTTCATTTAAACCGCAGTTATTTGAAGGTAAATCATGTGTTTCCCTCCGATTTCAATATAACTCGTTTGATTCGCATGCAGTTTGAAGCTTAATCATGTTTATCACAAGTATTTGAAGCTAAATCATTTGTTTCGCATTGATTTGAAGCTAAACCTACTACCTCGCATTGATTTGAAGTTAAATCATGTGTTTCCCTTGGACTTGAAGCTAATTCGTTTGATTCGCATGCAGTTGACACTAAATCGTGTTCATCACAAGTATTTGAAGCTAAACCATTTGTTTCGCATTGATTTGAAGCTAAGCCTACTACATCGCATCGATTTGAAGCTGAATCATGTGTTTCGCATGGACTTGAAGCTAACTCGTTTGTTTCACCTGCATTTGAAGCTATTTTATTTAAACCGCAAGTATTTGAAGGTAAATCATATGGTTCGCATGGATTTGAAGCAAAGCCTTCTACTTCGCATTGATTTGAAGTTAAATCATCTGTTTCCTTTGGATTTGAAGCTAAATCGTTTGATTCGCACGCAGTTGAAGCTAAATCATGTTTATCACAAGTATTTGAAGGTAAATCATTTGTTTCGCATGAATTTGATGCTAAGACTTCTACTTCGCATTGATTTGAAGTTAAATCATGTGTTTCTCTTGAATTTGAAGCTAACTTGTTTGATTCGCATGCAGTTGAAGCTAAATCATTTTGTTCACAAGTATCTGAACCCAAAACATTTGTTTCGCATTTATTCGAAGCTAAGCCTTCTACTTCGCATTGATTGAAGTTAAATCATGTGTTTCCCTGGGATTTGAAGCTAACTCGTTCCATTCGCATGCAATTGACTCTAAAACGTGTTTATCAGAAGTATTTGAAGCTAAACCATTTGTTTCACATGGATTTGAAGCTAAGCCTTCTACTTCGCATTGATTTGAAGCTAACTCATGTGCTGCGTATGGATTTGAAGCTAACTCGTTTGTTTCGCCTGCATTTGAAGCTATTTCATTTAAACCGCAGATATTTGAAGGTAAATCATTTGTTTCGCATTGATTTGAAGCTAAGCCTACTACTTCGCATTGAGTTGAATTTAAATCATGTGTTTCCCTTGGATTTGAAGCTAAGTCGTTTGATTCGCACGCAGTTGAAGTTAAATCATGTATATCACAAGTATTTGAAGGTAAATCATTTGTTTCGCATGAATTTGATGCTCAGACTTCTACTTCGCATTGATTTGAAGTTAAATCATGTGTTTCTCTTGAATTTGAAGCTAACTCGTTTGATTCGCATGCAGTTGAAGCTAAATCATTTTGTTCACAAGTATCTGAACCCAAAACATTTGTTTCGCATTTATTTGAAGCTAAGCCTACTACTTCGCAGTGATTTGAAGTTAAATCATGTGTTTCTCTTGGATCTGAAGCTAAGTCGTTTGATTCGCACGTAGTTGAAGCTAAATCATGTTTATCACAAGTATTTGAAGGTAAATCATTTGTTTCGCATGAATTTGATGCTAAGACTTCTACTTCGCATTGATTTGAAGTTAAATCACGTGTTTCTCTTGAATTTGAAGCTAACTCGTTTGATTCGCATGCAGTTGAAGCTAAATCATTTTGATCACAAGTATCTGAATCCAAAACATTTGTTTTCATTGATTTGAAGCTAAGCCTCCTACTTCGCATTGATTTGAAGTTAAATCATGTGTTTCCCTGGGATTTGAAGCTAACTCGTTCCAGTCGCATGCAATTGACACTAAATCGTGTTTATCAGAAGTATTTGAAGCTAAACCATTTGTTTCACATGGATTTGAAGCTAAGCCTTCTTGTTCGCATTGATTTGAAGCTAACTCATGTGCTTCGCATGGATTTGAAGGTAACTCGTTTGTTTCGCCTGCATTTGAAGCTATTTCATTTAAACCGCAGATATTTGAAAGTAAATCATTTGTTTCGCATGGATTTGAAGCTAAGCCTTCCACTTCGCATTGATTTGAAGTTAATATCATGTGTTTCCCTTGGATTTGAAGCTAAGTCGTTTGATTCGCACGCAGTTGAAGCTAAATCATGTTTATTAGAAGTATCTGAACCCAAAACATTTGTTTCGCATTGATTTGAAGCTAAGCCTACTACTTCGCATTGAGTTGAATTTAAATCATGTGTTTCCCTTGGATTTGAAGCTAAGTCGTTTGATTCGCACGCAGTTGAAGCTAAATCATGTTTATCACAAGTATTTGAAGGTAAATCATTTGTTTCGCATGAATTTGATGCTAAGACTTTTACTTCGCATTGATTTGAAGTTAAATCATGTGTTTCTCTTGAATTTGAAGCTAACTCGTTTGATTCGTATGCAGTTGAAACTAAATCATGTTTATCACAAGTATTTGAAGCTAAACCATTTGTTTCGCATTGATTTGAAGCTAAGTCTACTACTTTGCATTGATTTGAAGCTGAATCATGTGTTTCGCATGGTCTTGAAGCTAACTCGTGTGTTTCGCCTGCATTTGAAGCTATTTCATTTAAACCGCAGATATTTGAATGTAAATCATTTGTTTCGCATGGATTTGAAGCTAAGCCTTCCACTTCGCATTGATTTGAAGTTAATATCATGTGTTTCTCTTGGATTTGAAGCTAACTCGTTTGAATCGCATGCAGTTGAAGCTAAATCATGTTTATTACAAGTATCTGAACCCAAAACATTTGTTTCGCATTGATTTGAAGCTAAGCCTACTACTTCGCATTGAGTTGAAGTTAAATCATGTGTTTCCCTTGGATTTGAAGCTAAGTCGTTTGAATCGCACGCAGTTGAAGCTAAATCATGTTTATCACAAGTATTTGAAGGTAATTCATTTGTTTCGCATTGATTTGAAGCTAAGCCTACTACTTCGCATTGATTTGAAGTTAATTCATGTGTTTCTCTTGAATTTGAAGCTAAGTCGTTTGATTCGCATGCAGTTGAAGCTAAATCATTTTGATCACAAGTATCTAAATCCAAACCATTTGTTTCGCATTTATTCGAAGCTAAGCCTCCTACTTCGCATTGATTTGAAGTTAAATCATGTGTTTCCCTGGGATTTGAAGCTAACTCGTTCCATTCGCATGCAATTGACTCTAAAACGTGTTTATCAGAAGTATTTGAAGCTAAACCATTTGTTTCACATGGATTTGAAGCTAAGCCTTCTACTTCGCATTGATTTGAAGCTAACTCATGTGCTGCGTATGGATTTGAAGCTAACTCGTTTGTTTCGCCTGCATTTGAAGCTATTTCATTTAAACCGCAGATATTTGAAGGTAAATCATTTGTTTCGCATTGATTTGAAGCTAAGCCTACTACTTCGCATTGAGTTGAATTTAAATCATGTGTTTCCCTTGGATTTGAAGCTAAGTCGTTTGATTCGCACGCAGTTGAAGTTAAATCATGTATATCACAAGTATTTGAAGGTAAATCATTTGTTTCGCATGAATTTGATGCTCAGACTTCTACTTCGCATTGATTTGAAGTTAAATCATGTGTTTCTCTTGAATTTGAAGCTAACTCGTTTGATTCGCATGCAGTTGAAGCTAAATCATTTTGTTCACAAGTATCTGAACCCAAAACATTTGTTTCGCATTTATTTGAAGCTAAGCCTACTACTTCGCAGTGATTTGAAGTTAAATCATGTGTTTCTCTTGGATCTGAAGCTAAGTCGTTTGATTCGCACGTAGTTGAAGCTGAATCATGTTTATCACAAGTATTTGAAGGTAAATCATTTGTTTCGCATGAATTTGATGCTAAGACTTCTACTTCGCATTGATTTGAAGTTAAATCACGTGTTTCTCTTGAATTTGAAGCTAACTCGTTTGATTCGCATGCAGTTGAAGCTAAATCATTTTGATCACAAGTATCTGAATCCAAAACATTTGTTTTCATTGATTTGAAGCTAAGCCTCCTACTTCGCATTGATTTGAAGTTAAATCATGTGTTTCCCTGGGATTTGAAGCTAACTCGTTCCAGTCGCATGCAATTGACACTAAATCGTGTTTATCAGAAGTATTTGAAGCTAAACCATTTGTTTCACATGGATTTGAAGCTAAGCCTTCTTGTTCGCATTGATTTGAAGCTAACTCATGTGCTTCGCATGGATTTGAAGGTAACTCGTTTGTTTCGCCTGCATTTGAAGCTATTTCATTTAAACCGCAGATATTTGAAAGTAAATCATTTGTTTCGCATGGATTTGAAGCTAAGCCTTCCACTTCGCATTGATTTGAAGTTAATATCATGTGTTTCCCTTGGATTTGAAGCTAAGTCGTTTGATTCGCACGCAGTTGAAGCTAAATCATGTTTATTAGAAGTATCTGAACCCAAAACATTTGTTTCGCATTGATTTGAAGCTAAGCCTACTACTTCGCATTGAGTTGAATTTAAATCATGTGTTTCCCTTGGATTTGAAGCTAAGTCGTTTGATTCGCACGCAGTTGAAGCTAAATCATGTTTATCACAAGTATTTGAAGGTAAATCATTTGTTTCGCATGAATTTGATGCTAAGACTTTTACTTCGCATTGATTTGAAGTTAAATCATGTGTTTCTCTTGAATTTGAAGCTAACTCGTTTGATTCGTATGCAGTTGAAACTAAATCATGTTTATCACAAGTATTTGAAGCTAAACCATTTGTTTCGCATTGATTTGAAGCTAAGTCTACTACTTTGCATTGATTTGAAGCTGAATCATGTGTTTCGCATGGTCTTGAAGCTAACTCGTGTGTTTCGCCTGCATTTGAAGCTATTTCATTTAAACCGCAGATATTTGAATGTAAATCATTTGTTTCGCATGGATTTGAAGCTAAGCCTTCCACTTCGCATTGATTTGAAGTTAATATCATGTGTTTCTCTTGGATTTGAAGCTAACTCGTTTGAATCGCATGCAGTTGAAGCTAAATCATGTTTATTACAAGTATCTGAACCCAAAACATTTGTTTCGCATTGATTTGAAGCTAAGCCTACTACTTCGCATTGAGTTGAAGTTAAATCATGTGTTTCCCTTGGATTTGAAGCTAAGTCGTTTGAATCGCACGCAGTTGAAGCTAAATCATGTTTATCACAAGTATTTGAAGGTAATTCATTTGTTTCGCATTGATTTGAAGCTAAGCCTACTACTTCGCATTGATTTGAAGTTAATTCATGTGTTTCTCTTGAATTTGAAGCTAAGTCGTTTGATTCGCATGCAGTTGAAGCTAAATCATTTTGATCACAAGTATCTAAATCCAAACCATTTGTTTCGCATTGATTTGAAGCTAAGCCTCCTACTTCGCATTGATTTGAAGTTAAATCATGTGTTTCCTTGGGATTTGAAGCTAACTTATTCCATTCGCATGCAATTGACTCTAAATCGTGGTTATCAGAAGTATTTGAAGCTAAACCATTTGTTTCACATGGATTTGAAGCTAAGCCTTCTACTTCGCATTGATTTGAAGCTAACTCATGTGCTTCGCATGGATGTGAAGCTAACTCGTTTGTTTCGCCTGCATTTGAAGCTATTTCATTTAAACCGCAGGTATTTGAAGGTAATTCATTTGTTTCGCATTGATTTGAAGCTAAGCCTACTACTTCGCATTGATTTGAAGTTAATTCATGTGTTTCTCTTGAATTTGGAGCGAACGCTTACGATTCGTATGCAGTTGAAACTAAATCATGTTTATCACAAGTATTTGAAGCTAAACCATTTGTTTCGCATTGATTTGAAGCTAAGTCTACTACTTTGCATTGATTTGAAGCTGAATCATTTGTTTCGCATGGTCTTGAAGCTAACTCGTTTGTTTCGCCTGCATTTGAAGCTATTTCATTTAAACCGCAGATATTTGAAGGTAAATCATTTGTTTCGCATGGATTTGAAGCTAAGCCTTCCACTTCGCATTGATTTGAAGTTAATATCATGTGTTTCTCTTGGATTTGAAGCTAACTCGCTTGAATCGCATGCAGTTGAAGCTAAATCATGTTTATTACAAGTATCTGAACCCAAAACATTTGTTTCGCATTGATTTGAAGCTAAGGCTACTACTTCGCATTGAGTTGAAGTTAAATCATGTGTTTCCCTTGGATTTGAAGCTAAGTCGTTTGATTCGCACGCAGTTGAAGCTAAATCATGTTTATCACAAGTATTTGAAGGTAAATCATTTGTTTCGCATGAATTTGATGCTCAGACTTCTACTTCGCATTGATTTGAAGTTAAATCATGTGTTTCTCTTGAATTTGAAGCTAACTCGTTTGATTCGCATGCAGTTGAAGCTAAATCATTTTGTTCACAAGTATCTGAACCCAAAACATTTGTTTCGCATTTATTTGAAGCTAAGCCTACTACTTCGCAGTGATTTGAAGTTAAATCATGTGTTTCTCTTGGATTTGAAGCTAAGTCGTTTGATTCGCACGTAGTTGAAGCTAAATCATGTTTATCACAAGTATTTGAAGGTAAATCATTTGTTTCGCATGAATTTGATGCTAAGACTTCTACTTCGCATTGATTTGAAGTTAAATCACGTGTTTCTCTTGAATTTGAAGCTAACTCGTTTGATTCGCATGCAGTTGAAGCTAAATCATTTTGATCACAAGTATCTGAATCCAAAACATTTGTTTTCATTGATTTGAAGCTAAGCCTCCTACTTCGCATTGATTTGAAGTTAAATCATGTGTTTCCCTGGGATTTGAAGCTAACTCGTTCCAGTCGCATGCAATTGACACTAAATCGTGTTTATCAGAAGTATTTGAAGCTAAACCATTTGTTTCACATGGATTTGAAGCTAAGCCTTCTTGTTCGCATTGATTTGAAGCTAACTCATGTGCTTCGCATGGATTTGAAGGTAACTCGTTTGTTTCGCCTGCATTTGAAGCTATTTCATTTAAACCGCAGATATTTGAAGGTAAATCATTTGTTTCGCATGGATTGGAAGCTAAGCCTTCCACTTCGCATTGATTTGAAATTAATATCATGTGTTTCTCTTGAATTTGAAGCTAACTCGTTTGATTCGTATGCAGTTGAAACTAAATCATGTTTATCACAAGTATTTGAAGCTAAACCATTTGTTTCGCATTGATTTGAAGCTAAGTCTACTACTTTGCATTGATTTGAAGCTGAATCATGTGTTTCGCATGGTCTTGAAGCTAACTCGTGTGTTTCGCCTGCATTTGAAGCTATTTCATTTAAACCGCAGATATTTGAAGGTAAATCATTTGTTTCGCATGGATTTGAAGCTAAGCCTTCCACTTCGCATTGATTTGAAGTTAATATCATGTGTTTCTCTTGGATTTGAAGCTAACTCGTTTGAATCGCATGCAGTTGAAGCTAAATCATGTTTATTACAAGTATCTGAACCCAAAACATTTGTTTCGCATTGATTTGAAGCTAAGCCTACTACTTCGCATTGAGTTGAAGTTAAATCATGTGTTTCCCTTGGATTTGAAGCTAAGTCGTTTGAATCGCACGCAGTTGAAGCTAAATCATGTTTATCACAAGTATTTGAAGGTAATTCATTTGTTTCGCATTGATTTGAAGCTAAGCCTACTACTTCGCATTGATTTGAAGTTAATTCATGTGTTTCTCTTGAATTTGAAGCTAAGTCGTTTGATTCGCATGCAGTTGAAGCTAAATCATTTTGATCACAAGTATCTAAATCCAAACCATTTGTTTCGCATTGATTTGAAGCTAAGCCTCCTACTTCGCATTGATTTGAAGTTAAATCATGTGTTTCCTTGGGATTTGAAGCTAACTTATTCCATTCGCATGCAATTGACTCTAAATCGTGGTTATCAGAAGTATTTGAAGCTAAACCATTTGTTTCACATGGATTTGAAGCTAAGCCTTCTACTTCGCATTGATTTGAAGCTAACTCATGTGCTTCGCATGGATGTGAAGCTAACTCGTTTGTTTCGCCTGCATTTGAAGCTATTTCATTTAAACCGCAGGTATTTGAAGGTAATTCATTTGTTTCGCATTGATTTGAAGCTAAGCCTACTACTTCGCATTGATTTGAAGTTAATTCATGTGTTTCTCTTGAATTTGGAGCGAACGCTTACGATTCGTATGCAGTTGAAACTAAATCATGTTTATCACAAGTATTTGAAGCTAAACCATTTGTTTCGCATTGATTTGAAGCTAAGTCTACTACTTTGCATTGATTTGAAGCTGAATCATTTGTTTCGCATGGTCTTGAAGCTAACTCGTTTGTTTCGCCTGCATTTGAAGCTATTTCATTTAAACCGCAGATATTTGAAGGTAAATCATTTGTTTCGCATGGATTTGAAGCTAAGCCTTCCACTTCGCATTGATTTGAAGTTAATATCATGTGTTTCTCTTGGATTTGAAGCTAACTCGCTTGAATCGCATGCAGTTGAAGCTAAATCATGTTTATTACAAGTATCTGAACCCAAAACATTTGTTTCGCATTGATTTGAAGCTAAGGCTACTACTTCGCATTGAGTTGAAGTTAAATCATGTGTTTCCCTTGGATTTGAAGCTAAGTCGTTTGATTCGCACGCAGTTGAAGCTAAATCATGTTTATCACAAGTATTTGAAGGTAAATCATTTGTTTCGCATGAATTTGATGCTAAGACTTCTACTTCGCATTGATTTGAAGTTAAATCATGTGTTTCTCTTGAATTTGAAGCTAACTCGTTTGATTCGCATGCAGTTGAAGCTAAATCATTTTGATCACAAGTATCTGAACCCAAAACATTTGTTTCGCATTGATTTGAAGCTAAGCCTACTACTTCGCATTGATTTGAAGTTAAATCATGTGTTTCCCTGGGATTTGAAGCTAACTCGTTCCATTCGCAAGCAATTGACTCTAAATCGTGTTTATCAGAAGTATTTGAAGCTAAACCATTTGTTTCACATGGATTTGAAACTAAGCCTTCTACTTCGCATTGATTTGAAGCTAACTCATGTGCTTCGCATGGATTTGAAGCTAACTCGTTTGTTTCGCCTGCATTTGAAGCTATTACATTTAAACCGCAGATATTTGAAGGTAAATCATTTGTTTCACATGGATTTGAAGTTAAGCCTTCCACTTCGCATTGATTTGAAGTTAATATCATGTGTTTCTCTTGGATTTGAAGCTAACTCGTTTGAATCGCATGCAGTTGTAGCTAAATCATGTTTACTACAAGTATCTGAACCCAAAACATTTGTTTCGCATTGATTTGAAGCTAAGCCTACTACTTCGCATTGATTTGAAGTTAAATCATGTGTTTCCCTGGGATTTGAAGCTAACTCGTTCCATTCGCATGCAATTGACTCTAAATCGTGTTTATCAGAAGTATTTGAAGCTAAACCATTTGTTTCACATGGATTTGAAGCTAAGCCTTCTTGTTCGCATTGATTTGAAGCTAACTCATGTGCTTCGCATGGATTTGAAGGTAACTCGTTTGTTTCGCCTGCATTTGAAGCTATTTCATTTAAACCGCAGATATTTGAAAGTAAATCATTTGTTTCGCATGGATTTGAAGCTAAGCCTTCCACTTCGCATTGATTTGAAGTTAATATCATGTGTTTCCCTTGGATTTGAAGCTAAGTCGTTTGATTCGCACGCAGTTGAAGCTAAATCATGTTTATTAGAAGTATCTGAACCCAAAACATTTGTTTCGCATTGATTTGAAGCTAAGCCTACTACTTCGCATTGAGTTGAATTTAAATCATGTGTTTCCCTTGGATTTGAAGCTAAGTCGTTTGATTCGCACGCAGTTGAAGCTAAATCATGTTTATCACAAGTATTTGAAGGTAAATCATTTGTTTCGCATGAATTTGATGCTAAGACTTTTACTTCGCATTGATTTGAACTTAAATCATGTGTTTCTCTTGAATTTGATGCTAACTCGTTTGATTCGTATGCAGTTGAAACTAAATCATGTTTATCACAAGTATTTGAAGCTAAACCATTTGTTTCGCATTGATTTGAAGCTAAGTCTACTACTTTGCATTGATTTGAAGCTGAATCATGTGTTTCGCATGGTCTTGAAGCTAACTCGTTTGTTTCGCCTGCATTTGAAGCTATTTCATTTAAACCGCAGATATTTGAAGGTAAATCATTTGTTTCGCATGGATTTGAAGCTAAGCCTTCCACTTCGCATTGATTTGAAGTTAATATCATGTGTTTCTCTTGGATTTGAAGCTAACTCGTTTGAATCGCATGCAGTTGAAGCTAAATCATGTTTATTACAAGTATCTGAACCCAAAACATTTGTTTCGCATGGATTTGAAGCTAAGCCTTCTACTTCATATTGATTTGATGCTGAATCATGTGTTTCGCATGGGTTTGATTCTAACTCGTTTTTTTCGCCTGCATTTGAAGCTATTTCATTTAAACCGCAGTTATTTGAAGGTAAATCATGTGTTTCCCTCCGATTTCAATATAACTCGTTTGATTCGCATGCAGTTTGAAGCTTAATCATGTTTATCACAAGTATTTGAAGCTAAATCATTTGTTTCGCATTGATTTGAAGCTAAACCTACTACCTCGCATTGATTTGAAGTTAAATCATGTGTTTCCCTTGGACTTGAAGCTAATTCGTTTGATTCGCATGCAGTTGATTCTAAATCGTGTTCATCACAAGTATTTGAAGCTAAACCATTTGTTTCGCATTGATTTGAAGCTAAGCCTACTACATCGCATTGATTTGAAGCTGAATCATGTGTTTCGCATGGTCTTGAAGCTAACTCGTTTGTTTCGCCTGCATTTGAAGCTATTTCATTTAAACCGCAAGTATTTGAAGGTAAATCATTTGTTTCGCATGGATTTGAAGCTAAGCCTCCTACTTCGCACTGATTTGAAGTTAAATCATGTGTTTCCCTTGGATTTGAAGCTAAGTCGTTTGATTCGCATGCAGTTGAAGCTAAATCATTTTGATCACAAGTATCTGAATCCAAACCATTTGTTTCGCATTGATTTGAAGTTAAATCATGTGTTTCCCTGGGATTTGAAGCTAACTTATTCCATTCGCATGCAATTGACTCTAAATCGTGGTTATCAGAAGTATTTGAAGCTAAACCATTTGTTTCGCATGGATTTGATGCTAAACCTTCTACCTCGCATTGATTTGAAGCTAACTCATGTGCTTCGCATGGATTTGAAGCTAACTCATTTGTTTCGCCTGCATTTGAAGCTATTTCATTTAAACCGCAGATATTTGGAGGTAAATCATTTGTTTCACATGGATTTGAAGCTAAGCCTACTACTTCGCATTGATTTGAAGTTAATTCATGTGTTTCTCTTGAATTTGAAGCTAAGTCGTTTGATTCGCATGCAGTTGAAGCTAAATCATTTTGATCACAAGTATCTGAATCCAAACCATTTGTTTCGCATTGATTTGAAGCTAAGCCTACTACTTCGCATTGATTTGAAGTTAATTCATGTGTTTCTCTTGAATTTGAAGCTAAGTCGTTTGATTCGCATGCAGTTGAAGCTAAATCATTTTGATCACAAGTATCTGAATCCAAACCATTTGTTTCGCATTGATTTGAAGCTAAGCCTCCTACTTCGCATTGATTTGAAGTTAAATCATGTGTTTCTCTTGAATTTGAAGCTAAGTCGTTTGATTCGCATGCAGTTGAAGCTAAATCATTTTGATCACAAGTATCTGAATCCAAACTATTTGTTTCGCATTGATTTGAAGCTAAGCCTCCTACTTCGCACTGATTTGAAGTTAAATCATGTGTTTCCCTTGGATTTGAAGCTAAGTCGTTTGATTCGCACGCAGTTGAAGCTAAATCATGTTTATCGCAAGTATTTGAAGGTAAATCATTTGTTTCGCATGAATTTGATGCTAAGACTTCTCCTTCGCATTGATTTGAAGTTAAATCATGTGTTTCCCTTGGATTTGAAGCTAAGTCGTTTGATTCGCACGCAGTTGAAGCTAAATCATGTTTATCGCAAGTATTTGAAGGTAAATCATTTGTTTCGCATGAATTTGATGCTAAGACTTCTCCTTCGCATTGATTTGAAGTTAAATCATGTGTTTCCCTTGGATTTGAAGCTAAGTCGTTTGATTCGCACGCAGTTGAAGCTAAATCATGTTTATCACAAGTATTTGAAGGTAAATCATTTGTTTCGCATGAATTTGATGCTAAGACTTCTACTTCGCATTGATTTGAAGTTATATCATGTGTTTCTCTTGAATTTGAAGCTAACTCGTTTGATTCGCATGCAGTTGAAGCTAAATCATTTTGTTCACAAGTATCTGAACCCAAAACATTTGTTTCGCATTTATTTGAAGCTAAGCCTACTACATCGCATTGATTTGAAATTAAACCATGTGTTTCCCTCGGATTTGAAGCTAAGTCGTTTGATTCGCACGCAGTTGAAGCTAAATCATGTTTATCACAAGTATTTCAAGGTAAATCATTTGTTTCGCATGAATTTGATGCTAAGACTTCTACTTCGCATTGATTTGAAATTAAATCATGTGTTTCTCTTGAATTTGAAGCTAACTCGTTTGATTCGCATGCAGTTGAAGCTAAATCATTTTGTTCACAAGTATCTGAACCCAAAACATTTGTTTCGCATTGTTTTGAAGCTAAGCCTACTACTTCGCATTGATTTGAAGTTAAACCATGTGTTTCCCTTGGATTTGAAGCTAAGTCGTTTGATTCGCACGCAGTTGAAGCTAAATCATGTTTATCGCAAGTATTTGAAGGTAAATCATTTGTTTCGCATGAATTTTATGCTAAGACTTCTACTTCGCATTGATTTGAAGTTATATCATGTGTTTCTCTTGAATTTGAAGCTAACTCGTTTAATTCGCATGCAGTTGAAGCTAAATCATTTTGATCACAAGTATCTGAATCCAAACCATTTGTTTCGCATTGATTTGAAGCTAAGCCTCCTACTTCGCATTGATTTGAAGTTAAATCATGTGTTTCCCTGGGATTTGAAGCTAACTCGTTCCATTCGCATGCAATTGACTCTAAATCGTGTTTATCAGAAGTATTTGAAGCTAAACCATTTGTTTCACATGGATTTGAAGCTAAGCCTTCTTGTTCGCATTGATTTGAAGCTAACTCATGTGCTTCGCATGGATGTGAAGCTAACTCGTTTGTTTCGCCTGCATTTGAAGCTATTTTATTTAAACCGCAGGTATTTGAAGGTAATTCATTTGTTTCGCATTGATTTGAAGCTAAGCCTACTACTTCGCATTGATTTGAAGTTAATTCATGTGTTTCTCTTGAATTTGAAGCTAAGTCGTTTGATTCGCATGCAGTTGAAGCTAAATCATTTTGATCACAAGTATCTGAATCCAAACCATTTGTTTCGCATTGATTTGAAGTTAAATCATGTGTTTCCCTGGGATTTGAAGCTAACTTATTCCATTCGCATGCAATTGACTCTAAATCGTGGTTATCAGAAGTATTTGAAGCTAAACCATTTGTTTCGCATCGATTTGAAGCTAAGCCTTCTACTTCGCATTGATTTGAAGATAACTCATGTGCTTCGCATGGATGTGAAGCTAACTCGTTTGTTTCGCCTGCATTTGAAGCTATTTCATTTAAACCGCAGGTATTTGAAGGTAATTCAATTGTTTCGCATTGATTTGAAGCTAAGCCTACTACTTCGCATTGATTTGAAGTTAATTCATGTGTTTCTCTTGAATTTGGAGCGAACTCGTTCGATTCGTATGCAGTTGAAACTAAATCATGTTTATCACAAGTACTTGAAGCTAAACCATTTGTGTCGCATTGATTTGAAGCTAAGTCTACTACTTTGCATTGATTTGAAGCTGAATCATTTGTTTCGCATGGTCTTGAAGCTAACTCGTTTGTTTCGCCTGCATTTGAAGCTATTTCATTTAAACCGCAGATATTTGAAGGTAAATCATTTGTTTCGCATGGATTGGAAGCTAAGCCTTCCACTTCGCATTGATTTGAAATTAATATCATGTGTTTCTCTTGGATTTGAAGCTAACTCGTTTGAATCGCATGCAGTTGAAGCTAAATCATGTTTATTACAAGTATCTGAACCCAAAACATTTGTTTCGCATTGATTTGAAGCTAAGGCTACTACTTCGCATTGAGTTGAAGTTAAATCATGTGTTTCCCTGGGATTTGAAGCTAACTCGTTCCCTTCGCATGCAATTGACTCTAAATCGTGTTTATCAGAAGTATTTGAAGCTAGACCATTTGTTTCACATGGATTTGAAGCTGAGCCTTCTTGTTCGCATTGATTTGAAGCTAACTCATGTGCTTCGCATGGATGTGAAGCTAACTCGTTTGTTTCGCCTGCATTTGAAGCTATTTTATTTAAACCGCAGGTATTTGAAGGTAATTCATTTGTTTCGCATTGATTTGAAGCTAAGCCTACTACTTCGCATTGATTTGAAGTTAATTCACGTGTTTCTCTTGAATTTGAAGCTAAGTCGTTTGATTCGCATGCAGTTGAAGCTAAATCATTTTGATCACAAGTATCTGAATCCAAACCATTTGTTTCGCATTGATTTGAAGCTAAGCCTCCTACTTCGCATTGATTTGAAGCTGAATCATGTGTTTCGCATGGTCTTGAAGCTAACTCGTTTGTTTCGCCTGCATTTGAAGCTATTTCATTTAAACCGCAAGTATTTGAAGGTAAATCATTTGTTTCGCATGGATTTGAAGCTAAGCCTTCCACTTCGCATTGATTTGAAGTTAAATCATGTGTTTCTCTTGAATTTGAAGCTAACTCGTTTGATTCGCATGCAGTTGAAGCTAAATCATTTCGATCACAAGTATCTGAACCCAAAACATTTGTTTCGCATTGATTTGAAGCTAAGCCTACTACTTCGCATTGATTTGAAGTTAAATCATGTGTTTCCCTTGGATTTGAAGCTAAGTCGTTTGATTCGCACGCAGTTGAAACTAAATCATGTTTATCACAAGTATTTCAAGGTAAATCATTTGTTTCGCATGAATTTGATGCTAAGACTTCTACTTCGCATTGATTTGAAGTTATATCATGTGTTTCTCTTGAATTTGAAGCTAACTCGTTTGATTCGCATGCAGTTGAAGCTAAATCATTTTGTTCACAAGTATCTGAACCCAAAACATTTGTTTCGCATTGATTTGAAGCTAAGCCTCCTACTTCGCATTGATTTGAAGTTAAATCATGTGTTTCCCTCGGATTTGAAGCTAAGTCGTTTGATTCGCACGCAGTTGAAGCTAAATCATGTTTATCACAAGTATTTCAAGGTAAATCATTTGTTTCGCATGAATTTGATGCTAAGACTTCTACTTCGCATTGATTTGAAGTTAAATCATGTGTTTCTCTTGAATTTGAAGCTAACTCGTTTGATTCGCATGCAGTTGAAGCTAAATCATTTTGTTCACAAGTATCTGAACCCAAAACATTTGTTTCGCATTGTTTTGAAGCTAAGCCTACTGCTTCGCATTGATTTGAAGTTAAACCATGTGTTTCCCTTGGATTTGAAGCTAAGTCGTTTGATTCGCACGCAGTTGAAGCTAAATCATGTTTATCGCAAGTATTTGAAGGTAAATCATTTGTTTCGCATGAATTTGATGCTAAGACTTCTCCTTCGCATTGATTTGAAGCTAACTCATATGCTTCGCATGGATGTGAAGCTAACTCGTTTGTTTCGCCTGCATTTGAAGCTATTTCATTTAAACCGCAGGTATTTGAAGGTAATTCATTTGTTTCGCATTGATTTGAAGCTAAGCCTACTACTTCCCATTGATTTGAAGTTAATTCGTGTGTTTCTCTTGAATTTGAAGCGAACTCGTTCGATTCGTATGCAGTTGAAGCTAAATCATGTTTATCACAAGTATTTGAATCTAAACCATTTGTTTCGCATTGATTTGAAGCTAAGTCTACGCCTTTGCATTGATTTGAAGCTGAGTCATGTGTTTCGCATGGTCTTGAAGCTAACTCGTTTGTTTCGCCTGCATTTGAAGCTATTTCATTTAAACCGCAAGTATCTGAACCCAAAACATTTGTTTCGCATTGTTTTGAAGCTAAGCCTCCTACTTCGCATTGATTTGAAGTTAAATCATGTGTTTCCCTGGGATTTGAAGCTAACTCGTTCCATTCGCATGCAATTGACTCTAAATCGTGTTTATCAGAAGTATTTGAAGCTAAACCATTTGTTTCACATGGATTTGAAGCTTAGCCTTCTACCTCGCATTGATTTGAAGCTAACTCATGTGCTTCGCATGGATTTGAAGCTAACTCGTTTGTTTCGCCTGCATTTGAAGCTATTTCATTTAAACCGCAGATATTTGGAGGTAAATCATTTGTTTCACATGGATTTGAAGCTAAGCCTACTACTTCGCATTGATTTGAAGTTAATTCATGTGTTTCTCTTGAATTTGAAGCTAAGTCGTTTGATTCGCATGCAGTTGAAGCTAAATCATTTTGATCACAAGTATCTGAATCCAAACCATTTGTTTCGCATTGATTTGAAGCTAAGCCTCCTACTTCGCATTGATTTGAAGTTAAATCATGTGTTTCCCTGGGATTTGATGCTAACTCGTTCCATTCGCATGCAATTGACTCTAAATCGTGTTTATCAGAAGTATTTGAAGCAAACCATTTGTTTCACATGGATTTGATGCTAAGCCTTCTACCTCGCATTGATTTGAAGCTAACTCATGTGCTTCGCATGGATTTGAAGCTAACTCGTTTGTTTCGCCTGCATTTGAAGCTATTTCATTTAAACCGCAAGTATTTGAAGGTAAATCATTTGTTTCGCATGGATTTGAAGCTAAGCCTTCTACTTCGCATTGATTTGAAGCTAACTCATTTGATTCGCATGGATTTGAAGCTTACTCGATTGTTTCGCCTGCATTTGAAACTACTTTATTTATATCGCAAGCATTGGAAGTTAAATCACGTGTTTCGCATGGATTTGAAGCTAACTCGTTTGTCTCGCATTGAGTTGAAGCTAAATTATCAATATCACAAGTTTTTGAAATTAAACCATTTGCTTCGCATTGATTTGAAGCTAAGCTTACTAATTCGCATTGATTTGAAGTTAAATCATATTTTTCGCATGGATTTGAAGCTAACTCGTTTGATTCGCATGCAGTTGACTCTAAATCATGTTTATCACAAGTATTTGAAGCTAAATCATTTGTTTCGCATTGATTTGAAGCTAAGCCTTCTACTTCGCATTGATTTGAAGTTAAATCATGTGTTTCTCTTGAATTTGAAGCTAATTCGTTTGATTCGCATGCAGTTGACTCTAAATCCCGTTTATCACAAGTATTTGAAGCTAAACCACATGTTTCGCATGGATTTGAAGTTAAGCCTTCTACTTCATATTGATTTGATGCTGAATCATGTGTTTCGCATGGGTTTGATTCTAACTCGTTTTTTTCGCCTGCATTTGAAGCTATTTCATTTAAACCGCAGTTATTTGAAGGTAAATCATGTGTTTCCCTCCGATTTCAATATAACTCGTTTGATTCGCATGCAGTTTGAAGCTTAATCATGTTTATCACAAGTATTTGAAGCTAAATCATTTGTTTCGCATTGATTTGAAGCTAAACCTACTACCTCGCATTGATTTGAAGTTAAATCATGTGTTTCCCTTGGACTTGAAGCTAATTCGTTTGATTCGCATGCAGTTGATTCTAAATCGTGTTCATCACAAGTATTTGAAGCTAAACCATTTGTTTCGCATTGATTTGAAGCTAAGCCTACTACATCGCATTGATTTGAAGCTGAATCATGTGTTTCGCATGGTCTTGAAGCTAACTCGTTTGTTTCGCCCGCATTTGAAGCTATTTCATTTAAACCGCAAGTATTTGAAGGTAAATCATTTGTTTCGCATGGATTTGAAGCTAAGCCTTCTACTTCGCATTGAATTGAAGTTAAATCATGTGTTTCCCTTCGATTTGAAGCTAAGCCTTCTACTTCGCATTGATTTGAAGCTAACTCATTTGATTCGCATAGATTTGAAGCTTACTCGATTGTTTCGCCTGCATTTGAAACTACTTTATTTATATCGCAAGCATTGGAAGTTAAATCACGTGTTTCGCATGGATTTGAAGCTAACTCGTTTGTCTCGCATTGAGTTGAAGCTAAATTATCAATATCACAAGTTTTTGAAATTAAACCATTTGCTTCGCATTGATTTGAAGCTAAGCTTACTACTTCGCATTGATTTGAAGTTAAATCATGTTTTTCGCATGGATTTGAAGCTAACACGTTTGATTCGCATGCAGTTGACTCTAAATCATGTTTATCACAAGTATTTGAAGCTAAATCATTTGTTTCGCATTGATTTGAAGCTAAGCCTTCTACTTCGCATTGATTTGAAGTTAAATCATGTGTTTCTCTTGAATTTGAAGCTAACTCGTTTGATTCGCATGCAGTTGACTCTAAATCGTGTCTATCACAAGTATCTGAATCCAAACCATTTGTTTCGCATTGATTTGAAGCTAAGTCTACTACTTCGCATTGATTTGAAGCTGAATCAGGTGTTTCGCATGGTCTTGAAGCTAACTCGTTTGTTTCGCCTGCATTTGAAGCTATTTCATTTAAACCGCAAGTATTTGAAGGTAAATCATTTGTTTCGCATGGATTTGAAGCTAAGCCTACTACTTCGCATTGATTTGAAGTTAAATCATGTGTTTCCCTTGGACTTGAAGCTAATTCGTTTGATTCGCATGCAGTTGGCACTAAATCGTGTTCATCACAAGTATTTGAAGCTAAACCATTTGTTTCGCATTGATTTGAAGCTAAGCCTACTACATCGCATTGATTTGAAGCTGAATCATGTGTTTCGCATGGACTTGAAGCTAACTCGTTTGTTTCACCTGCATTTGAAGCTATTTTATTTAAACCGCAAGTATTTGAAGGTAAATCATATGTTTCGCATGGATTTGAAGCAATGCCTTCTACTTCGCATTGAGTTGAATTTAAATCATGTGTTTCCCTTGGATTTGAAGCTAAGTCGTTTGATTCGCACGCAGTTGAAGCTAAATCATGTTTATCACAAGTATTTGAAGGTAAATCATTTGTTTCGCATGAATTTGATGCTCAGACTTCTACTTCGCATTGATTTGAAGTTAAATCATGTGTTTCTCTTGAATTTGAAGCTAACTCGTTTGATTCGCATGCAGTTGAAGCTAAATCATTTTGTTCACAAGTATCTGAACCCAAAACATTTGTTTCGCATTTATTTGAAGCTAAGCCTACTACTTCGCAGTGATTTGAAGTTAAATCATGTGTTTCCCTTGGATTTGAAGCTAAGTCGTTTGATTCGCACGTAGTTGAAGCTAAATCATGTTTATCACAAGTATTTGACGGTAAATCATTTGTTTCGCATGAATTTGATGCTAAGACTTCTACTTCGCATTGATTTGAAGTTAAATCATGTGTTTCTCTTGAATTTGAAGCTAACTCGTTTGATTCGCATGCAGTTGAAGCTAAATCATTTTGATCACAAGTATCTGAATCCAAAACATTTGTTTCGCATTGATTTGAAGCTAAGCCCCCTACTTCGCATTGATTTGAAATTAAATCTTGTGTTTTCCTGGGATTTGAAGCTAACTCGTTTGATTCGCATGCAGTTGACTCTAAATCCCGTTGATCACAAGTATTTGAAGCTAAACCACATGTTTCGCATGGATTTGAAGTTAATCCTTCTACTTCATATTGATTTGATGCTGAATCATGTGTTTCGCATGGGTTTGAATCTAACTCGTTTTTTTCGCCTGCATTTGAAGCTATTTCATTTAAACTGCAGTTATTTGAAGGTAAATCATGTTTTTTCCCTCCGATTTCAATATAACTCGTTTGATTCGCATGCAGTTGAAGCTTAATCATGTTTATCACAAGTATTTGAAGCTAAATCATTTGTTTCGCATTGATTTGAAGCTAAGCCACCTACTTCGCATTGATTTGAAGTTAAATCATGTGTTTCCCTGGGATTTGAAGCTAACTGGTTCCATTCGCATGCAATTGACTCTAAATCGTGTTTATCAGAAGTATTTGAAGTTAAACCATTTGTTTCACGTGGATTTGAAGCTAAGCCTTCTACTTCGCATTGATTTGAAGCTAACTCATGTGCTTCGCATGGATTTGAAGCTAACTCGTTTGTTTCGCCTGCATTTGAAGCTATTTCATTTAAACCGCAAATATTTGAAGGTAAATCATTTGTTTCGCATGGATTTGAAGCAAAGCCTTCTACTTCGCATTGATTTGAAGCTAACTCATGTGTTTCCCATGGATTTGAAGCTAACTCGTTTGTTTCGCCTGCATTTGAAGTTATTTCATTTAAACCGCAGGTTTTTGAAGGTAAATCAGTTGTTTCGCATGGATTTGAAGCTAAACCTTTTACTTCGCATTGATTTGAAGTTCAATCATGTGTTTCCCTCGGATTTCAAGCTAACTCGTTTGAATCGCATGCAGTTGAAGCTAAACCATGTTTATCACAAGTATCTGAATCCAAACCATTTGTTTCGCACAGATTTGAAGCTAAGCCTCCTACTTCGCATTGATTTGAAGTTAAATCATGTGTTTCCCTGGGATTTGAAGCTAACTCGTTCCATTCGCATGCAATTGACTCTAAAACGTGTTTATCACAAGTATTTGAAGCTAAATCATTTGTTTCGCATTGATTTGAAGCTAAGCCTACTGCATCGCATTGATTTGAAGCTGAATCATGTGTTTCGCATGGACTTGAAGCTAACTCGTTTGTTTCACCTGCATTTGAAGCTATTTTATTTAAACCGCAAGTATTTGAAGGTAAATCATATGGTTCGCATGGATTTGAAGCAAAGCCTTCTACTTCACATTGATTTGAAGTTAAATCATCTGTTTCCTTTGGATTTGAAGCTAAGTCGTTTGATTCGCACGCAGTTGAAGCTAAATCATGTTTATCACAAGTATTTGAAGGTAAATCATTTGCTTCGCATGAATTTGATGCTAAGACTTCTACTTCGCATTGATTTGAAGTTAAATCATGTGTTTCTCTTGAATTTGAAGCTAACTTGTTTGATTCGCATGCAGTTGAAGCTAAATCATTTTGTTCACAAGTATCTGAACCCAAAACATTTGTTTCGCATTTATTCGAAGCTAAGCCTTCTACTTCGCATTGATTGAAGTTAAATCATGTGTTTCCCTGGGATTTGAAGCTAACTCGTTCCATTCGCATGCAATTGACTCTAAAACGTGTTTATCAGAAGTATTTGAAGCTAAACCATTTGTTTCACATGGATTTGAAGCTAAGCCTTCTACTTCGCATTGATTTGAAGCTAACTCATGTGCTGCGCATGGATTTGAAGCTAACTCGTTTGTTTCGCCTGCATTTGAAGCTATTTCATTTAAACCGCAGATATTTGAAGGTAAATCATTTGTTTCGCATTGATTTGAAGCTAAGCCTACTACTTCGCATTGAGTTGAATTTAAATCATGTGTTTCCCTTGGATTTGAAGCTAAGTCGTTTGATTCGCACGCAGTTGAAGCTAAATCATGTTTATCACAAGTATTTGAAGGTAAATCATTTGTTTCGCATGAATTTGATGCTAAGACTTTTACTTCGCATTGATTTGAAGTTAAATCATGTGTTTCTCTTGAATTTGAAGCTAACTCGTTTGATTCGTATGCAGTTGAAACTAAATCATGTTTATCACAAGTATTTGAAGCTAAACCATTTGTTTCGCATTGATTTGAAGCTAAGTCTACTACTTTGCATTGATTTGAAGCTGAATCATGTGTTTCGCATGGTCTTGAAGCTAACTCGTTTGTTTCGCCTGCATTTGAAGCTATTTCATTTAAACCGCAGATATTTGAAGGTAAATCATTTGTTTCGCATGGATTTGAAGCTAAGCCTTCCACTTCGCATTGATTTGAAGTTAATATCATGTGTTTCTCTTGGATTTGAAGCTAACTCGTTTGAATCGCATGCAGTTGAAGCTAAATCATGTTTATTACAAGTATCTGAACCCAAAACATTTGTTTCGCATTGATTTGAAGCTAAGCCTACTACTTCGCATTGAGTTGAAGTTAAATCATGTGTTTCCCTTGGATTTGAAGCTAAGTCGTTTGAATCGCACGCAGTTGAAGCTAAATCATGTTTATCACAAGTATTTGAAGGTAATTCATTTGTTTCGCATTGATTTGAAGCTAAGCCTACTACTTCGCATTGATTTGAAGTTAATTCATGTGTTTCTCTTGAATTTGAAGCTAAGTCGTTTGATTCGCATGCAGTTGAAGCTAAATCATTTTGATCACAAGTATCTAAATCCAAACCATTTGTTTCGCATTGATTTGAAGCTAAGCCTCCTACTTCGCACTGATTTGAAGTTAAATCATGTGTTTCCCTGGGATTTGAAGCTAACTCGTTCCATTCGCATGCAATTGACTCTAAATCGTGTTTATCAGAAGTATTTGAAGCTAAACCATTTGTTTCACATGGATTTGAAACTAAGCCTTCTACTTCGCATTGATTTGAAGCTAACTCATGTGCTTCGCATGGATTTGAAGCTAACTCGTTTGTTTCGCCTGCATTTGAAGCTATTACATTTAAACCGCAGATATTTGAAGGTAAATCATTTGTTTCACATGGATTTGAAGTTAAGCCTTCCACTTCGCATTGATTTGAAGTTAAATCATGTGTTTATCTTGAATTTGAAGCTAACTCGTTTGATTCGCATGCAGTAGAAGCTAAATCATTTTGTTCACAAGTATCTGAACCCAAAACATTTGTTTCGCATTGATTTGAAGCTAAGCCTCCTACTTCGCATTGATTTGAAGTTAAATCATGTGTTTCCCTGGGATTTGAAGCTAATTCGTTCCATTCGCATGCAATTGACTCTAAATCGTGTTTATCAGAAGTATTTGAAGCTAAACCATTTATTTCACATGGATTTGAAGCTAAGCCTTCTACTTCGCATTGATTTGAAGCTAACTCATGTGCTTCGCATGGATTTGAAGCTAACTCGTTTGTTTCGCCTGTATTTGAAGCTATTTCATTTAAACCGCAGATATTTGAAGGTAAATCATTTGTTTCACATGGATTTGAAGCTAAGGCTACTACTTCGCATTGATTTGAAGTTAATTCATGTGTTTCTCTTGAATTTGAAGCTAAGCCGTTTGATTCGATTGCAGTTGAAGCTAAATCATTTTGATCACAAGTATCTGAATCCAAACCATTTGTTTCGCATTGATTTGAAGCTAAGCCTCCTACTTCGCATTGATTTGAAGTTAAATCATGTGTTTCCCTGGGATTTGAAGCTAACTCGTTCCATTCGCATGCAATTGACTCTAAATCGTGTTTATCAGAAGTATTTGAAGCTATACCATTTGTTTCACATGGATTTGAAGCTAAGCCTTCTTGTTCGCATTGATTTGAAGCTAACTCATGTGCTTCGCATGGATGTGAAGCTAACTCGTTTGTTTCGCCTGCATTGGAAGCTATTTTATTTCAACCGCAGGTATTTGAAGGTAATTCATTTGTTTCGCATTGATTTGAAGCTAAGCCTACTACTTCGCATTGATTTGAAGTTAATTCATGTGTTTCTCTTGAATTTGAAGCTAAGTCGTTTGATTCGCATGCAGTTGAAGTTAAATCATTTTGATCACAAGTATCTGAATCCAAACCATTTGTTTCGCATTGATTTGAAGCTAAGCCTACTACTTCGCATTGATTTGAAGTTAATTCATGTGTTTCTCTTGAATTTGAAGCTAAGTCGTTTGATTCGCATGCAGTTGAAGCTAAATCATTTTGATCACAAGTATCTGAATCCAAACCATTTGTTTCGCATTGATTTGAAGCTAAGCCTCCTACTTCGCATTGATTTGAAGTTAAATCATGTGTTTCTCTTGAATTTGAAGCTAAGTCGTTTGATTCGCATGCAGTTGAAGCTAAATCATTTTGATCACAAGTATCTGAATCCAAACTATTTGTTTCGCATTGATTTGAAGCTAAGCCTCCTACTTCGCACTGATTTGAAGTTAAATCATGTGTTTCCCTTGGATTTGAAGCTAAGTCGTTTGATTCGCACGCAGTTGAAGCTAAATCATGTTTATCGCAAGTATTTGAAGGTAAATCATTTGTTTCGCATGAATTTGATGCTAAGACTTCTCCTTCGCATTGATTTGAAGTTAAATCATGTGTTTCCCTTGGATTTGAAGCTAAGTCGTTTGATTCGCACGCAGTTGAAGCTAAATCATGTTTATCACAAGTATTTGAAGGTAAATCATTTGTTTCGCATGAATTTGATGCTAAGACTTCTACTTCGCATTGATTTGAAGTTATATCATGTGTGTCTCTTGAATTTGAAGCTAACTCGTTTGATTCGCATGCAGTTGAAGCTAAATCATTTTGTTCACAAGTATCTGAACCCAAAACATTTGTTTCGCATTTATTTGAAGCTAAGCCTACTACATCGCATTGATTTGAAATTAAACCATGTGTTTCCCTCGGATTTGAAGCTAAGTCGTTTGATTCGCACGCAGTTGAAGCGAAATCATGTTTATCACAAGTATTTCAAGGTAAATCATTTGTTTCGCATGAATTTGATGCTAAGACTTCTACTTCGCATTGATTTGAAATTAAATCATGTGTTTCTCTTGAATTTGAAGCTAACTCGTTTGATTCGCATGCAGTTGAAGCTAAATCATTTTGTTCACAAGTATCTGAACCCAAAACATTTGTTTCGCATTGTTTTGAAGCTAAGCCTACTACTTCGCATTGATTTGAAGTTAAACCATGTGTTTCCCTTGGATTTGAAGCTAAGTCGTTTGATTCGCACGCAGTTGAAGCTAAATCATGTTTATCGCAAGTATTTGAAGGTAAATCATTTGTTTCGCATGAATTTTATGCTAAGACTTCTCCTTCGCATTGATTTGAAGTTAAATCATGTGTTTGCCTTGGATTTGAAGCTAAGTCGTTTGATTCGCACGCAGTTGAAGCTAAATCATGTTTATCACAAGTATTTGAAGGTAAATCATTTGTTTCGCATGAATTTGATGCTAAGACTTCTACTTCGCATTGATTTGAAGTTATATCATGTGTTTCTCTTGAATTTGAAGCTAACTCGTTTGATTCGCATGCAGTTGAAGCTAAATCATTTTGATCACAAGTATCTGAATCCAAACCATTTGTTTCGCATTGATTTGAAGCTAAGCCTCCTACTTCGCATTGATTTGAAGTTAAATCATGTGTTTCCCTGGGATTTGAAGCTAACTCGTTCCATTCGCATGCAATTGACTCTAAATCGAGTTTATCTCAAGTATTTGAAGCTAAACCATTTGTTTCACATGGAATTGAAGCTAAGCCTTCTACTTGGCATTGATTTGAAGCTAACTCATGTGCTTCGCATGGATTTGAAGCTAACTCGTTTGTTTCGCCTGCATTTGAAGCTATTTCATTTAAACCGCAGGTATTTGAAGGTAAATCATTTGTTTCGCATGGATTTGAAGCTAAGCCTCCTACTTCGCATTGATTTGAAGTTAAATCATGTGTTTTCCTGGGATTTGAAGCTAACTCGTTTGATTCGCATGCAGTTGACTCTAAATCCCGTTTATCACAAGTATTTGAAGCTAAACCACATGTTTCGCATGGATTTGAAGTTAAGCCTTCTACTTCATATTGATTTGATGCTGAATCATGTGTTTCGCATGGGTTTGATGCTAACTCGTTTTTTTCGCCTGCATTTGAAGCTATTTCATTTCAACCGCAGTTATTTGAAGGTAAATCATGTGTTTCCCTCCGATTTCAATATAACTCGTTTGATTAGCATGCAGTTGAAGCTTAATAATGTTTATCACAAGTATTTGAAGCTAAATCATTTGTTTCGCATTGATTTGAAGCTAAACCTACTACCTCGCATTGATTTGAAGTTAAATCATGTGTTTCCCTTGGACTTGAAGCTAATTCGTTTGATTCGCATGCAGTTGACTCTAAATCGTGTTCATCACAAGTATTTGATGCTGAACCACATGTTTCGCATGGATTTGAAGCTAATCCTTCTACTTCGCATTGATTTGAAGTTAAATCATGTGTTTCTCTTGAATTTGAAGCTAACTCGTTTGATTCGCATGCAGTTGAAGCTAAATCATTTCGATCACAAGTATCTGAATCCAAACAATTTGTTTCGCATTGATTTGACGCTAAGCCTACTACTTCGTATTGATTTGAAGTTAAATAGTGTGTTTCTCTGGGATTTGAAGCTAACTCGTTTGATTCGAAAGCAGTTGACTCTAAATCGTGTTTATCACAAGTATTTGAAGCTAAACCATTTGTTTCGCATGGATTTGAAGTTAAGCCTTCTACTTCATATTGATTTGAAGCTAACTCATGAGTTTCGCATGGATTTAATGCTAACTCGTTTTTTTCGCCTGCATTTGAAGCTATTTCATTTAAACCGCAGATATTTGAAGGTAAATCATTTGTTTCGCATGGATTTGAAGTTAAGCCTTCTACTTCATATTGATTTGATGCTAAATCATGAGTTTCGCATGGATTTAATGCTAACTCGTTTTTTTCGCCTGTATTTGAAGCTATTTCATTTAAACCGCAGATATTTGAAGGTAAATCATTTGTTTCGCATGGATTTGAAGCTAAGGCTTCTACTTCGCATTGATTTGAAGTTAATATCATGTGTTTCTCTGGGATTTGAAGCTAACTCGTTCCATTCGCATGCAATTGACTCTAAATCGAGTTTATCACAAGTATTTGAATCTAAACCATTTTTTTCACATGGAATTGAAGCTAAGCCTTCTACTTGGCATTGATTTGAAGCTAACTCATGTGCTTCGCATGGATTTGAAGCTAACTCGTTTGTTTCGCCTGCATTTGAAGCTATTTCATTTAAACCGCAGGTATTTGAAGGTAATTCATTTGTTTCGCATTGATTTGAAGCAAAGCCTACTACTTCGCATTGATTTGAAGTTAATTCATGTGTTTCTCTTGAATTTGAAGCGAACTCGTTCGATTCGTATGCAGTTGAAACTAAATCATGTTTATCACAAGTATTTGAAGATAATCCATTTGTTTCGCATTGATTTGAAGCTAAGTCTACTACTTCGCATTGATTTGAAGCTGAATCATGTGTTTCGCATGGTCTTGAAGCTAACTCGTTTGTTTCGCCTGCATTTGAAGCTATTTCATTTAAACCGCAAGTATTTGAAGGTAAATCATTCGTTTCGCATGGATTTGAAGCTAAGCCTTCCACTTCGCATTGATTTGAAGTAAATATCATATGTTTCTCTTGGACTTGAAGCTAACTCGTTTGAATCGCATGCAGTTGAAGCTAAACCATGTTTATCACAAGTTTCTTAATCCAAACCATTTGTTTCGCACAGATTTGAAGCTAAGCCTCCTACTTCGCATTGATTTGAAGTTAAATCATGTGTCTCCCTGGGATTTGAAGCTAACTCGTTCCATTCGCATGCAATTGACTCTAAATCGTGTTTATCAGAAGTATTTGAAGCTAAACCATTTGTTTCACATGGATTTGAAGCCAAGCCTTCTACTTCGCATTGATTTGAAGCTAACTCATGTGCTTCGCATGGATTTGAAGCTAACTCGTCTGTTTCGCCTGCATTTGAAGCTATTTCATTTAAACCGCAGATATTTGAAGGTAAATCATTTGTTTCGCATGGATTTGAAGCTAAGCCTTCTACTTCGCATTGATTTGAAGTTAAGTCATGTGTTTTCCTGGGATTTGAAGCTAACTCGTTTGATTCGCATGCAGTTGACTCTAAATCCCGTTTATCACAAGTATTTGAAGCTAAACCACATGTTTCGCATGGATTTGAAGTTAAGCCTTCTACTTCATATTGATTTGATGCTGAATCATGTGTTTCGCATGGGTTTGATGCTAACTCGTTTTTTTCGCCTGCATTTGAAGCTATTTCATTTAAACCGCACTTATTTGAAGGTAAATCATGTATTTCCCTCCGATTTCAATATAACTCGTTTGATTCGCATGCAGTTGAAGCTTAATAATGTTTATCACAAGTATTTGAAGCTAAATCATTTGTTTCGCATTGATTTGAAGCTAAACCTACTGCTTCGCATTGATTTGAAGTTAAATCATGTGTTTCCCTTGGACTTGAAGCTAACTCGTTTGATTCGCATGCAGTTGAAGCTAAATCATTTCGATCACAAGTATCTGAATCCAAACAATTTGTTTCGCATTGATTTGACGCTAAGCCTACTACTTCGTAATGATTTGAAGTTAAATAGTGTGTTTCTCTGGGATTTGAAGCTAACTCGTTTGATTCGCATGCAGTTGACTCTAAATCGTGTTTATCACAAGTATTTGAAGCTAAACCATTTGTTTCACATGGAATTGAAGCTAAGCCTTCTACTTGGCATTGATTTGAAGCTAACTCATGTGCTTCGCATGGATTTGAAGCTAACTCGTTTGTTTCGCCTGCATTTGAAGCTATTTCATTTAAACCGCAGGTATTTGAACGTAAATCATTTGTTTCGCATTGATTTGGAGCTAAGCCTACTACTTCGCATTGATTTGAAGTTAAATCATGTGTTTCTCTTGAATTTGCAGCTAACTCGTTTGAATCGCATGCAGTTGAAGCTAAATCATTTTGATCACAAGTATCTGATTCCAAACTATTTGTTTCGCATTGATTTGAAGCTAAGCCTCCTACTTCGCATTGATTTGAAGTTAAATCATGTGTTTCCCTGGGATTTGAAGCTAACTCGTTCCATTCGCATGCAATTGACTCTAAATCGTGTTTATCAGAAGTATTTGAAGCTAAACCATTTGTTTCACATGGATTTGAAGCTAAGCCTTCTACTTCGCATTGATTTGAAGTTAAATCATGTGTTTCCCTGGGATTTGAAGCTAACTCGTTCCATTCGCATGCAACTTTCTCTAAATCGTGTTTATCAGAAGTATTTGAAGCTAAACCACATGGTTCGCATGGATTTGAAGCTAATCCTTCTACTTCGCATTGATTTGAAGTTAAATCATGTGTTTCTCTTGAATTTGAAGCTAACTCGTTCGATTCGCATGCAGTTGAAGTTAAATCATGTTTATCACAAGTATTTGAAGCTAAATCATTTGTTTCGCATTGATTTGAAGCTAAGCCTCCAACTTCGCATTGATTTGAAGTTAAATCATGTGTTTCTCTTGAATATGAAGTTAACTCGTTTGATTCGCATGCAGTTGACTCTAAATCGTGTCCATCACAAGTATCTGAATCCAAAGCATTTGATTCGCATTGATTTGAAGCTATGCCTACTACTTCGTATTGGTTTGAAGCTAAATCATGTGTATCGCAAGGATTTGAAGCTAACTCGTTTGTTTCTCCTGCATTTGAAGCTATTTCATTTAAACCGCAGGTATTTGAAAGTTAATCATTTGTTTCGCATGGATTTGAAGCTAAGCCTTCTACTTCGCATTGATTAGAAGTTAAATCATGTGTTTCTCTGGGATTTGAAGCTAACTCGTTTGATACGCATGCAGTTGAAGCTAAATTATGTTTATTACAAGTATCTGAATCCAAACAATTTGTTTCGCACCGATTTGAAGCTAAGCCTTCTACTTCGCATTGATTAGAAGTTAAATCATGTGTTTCTCTGGGATTTGAAGCTAACTCGTTTGATTCGCATGCAGTTGAAGCTAAATTATGTTTATTACAAGTATCTGAATCCAAACAATTTGTTTCGCACCGATTTGAAGCTAAGCCTCCTACTTCGCATTGATTTGAAGTTATATCGTGTGTTTCCCTGGGATTTGAAGCTAACTCGTTCCATTCGCATGCAATTGACTCTAAATCGTGTTTATCAGAAGTATTTGAAGCTAAACCATTTGTTTCACATGGATTTGAAGCTAAGCCTTCTACTTCGCATTGATTTGAAGCTAACTCATGTGCTTCGCATGGATTTGGAGCTAACTCGTTTGTTTCTCCTGCATTTGAAGCTATTTCATTTAAACCACAGGTATTTGAAAGTTAATCATTTGTTTCGCATGGATTTGAAGCTAAGCCGTCTACTTCGCATTGATTAGAAGTTAAATCATGTGTTTCTCTGGGATTTGAAGCTAACTCGTTTGATTCGCATGCAGTTGAAGCTAAATTATGTTTATTACAAGTATCTGAATCCAAACAATTTGTTTCGCACCGATTTGAAGCTAAGCCTCCTACTTCGCATTGATTTGAAGTTATATCGCGTGTTTCCCTGGGATTTGAAGCTAACTCGTTCCATTCGCATGCAATTGACTCTAAATCGTGTTTATCAGAAGTATTTGAAGCTAAACCATTTGTTTCGCATTGATTTGAAGTTAAGCCTTCTACTTCATATTGATTTGATGCTAAATCATGTGCTTCGCATGGATTTGAAGCTAACTCGTTTGTTTCGCCTGCATTTGAAGCTATTTCATTTAAACCGCATGTATTTGAAGGTAATTCATTTGTTTCGCATGGATTTGAAGCTAAGCCTTCTACTTCGCATATATTTGAAGTTAATATCATGTGTTTCGCTTGGATTTGAAGCTATCTCGTTTGAATCGCACGCAGTTGAAGCTAAACCATGTTTATCACAAGTATCTGAATCCAAACAATTTGTTTCGCACCGATTTGAAGCTAAGCCTCCTACTTCGCATTGATTTGAAGTTATATCGTGTGTTTCCCTGGGATTTGAAGCTAACTCGTTCCATTCGCATGCAATTGACTCTAAATCGTGTTTATCAGAAGTATTTGAAGCTAAACCATTTGTTTCACATGGATTTGAAGCTAAGCCTTCTACTTCGCATTGATTTGAAGCTAACTCATGTGCTTCGCATGGATTTGGAGCTAACTCGTTTGTTTCGCCTGCATTTGAAGCTATTTCATTTAAACCGCAGGCATTTGAAAGTAATTCACTTGTTTCGCATTGATTTGAAGCTAAGCCTACTACTTTGCATTGATTTGAATTTAAATCATGTGTTTCCGTTGGATTTGAAGCTATGTCGTTTGATTCGCATGCAGTTGAAGCTAAATCATGTTTATCAGAAGTATTTGAAGGTAAATCATTTATTTCGCATGGATTTGAAGCTAAGCCTTCTACTTCGCACTGATTTGAAGTTAAATCATGCGTTTCTCTTGAATTTAAAGCTAACTCGTTTGATTCGAATGCATTGAAGCCAAATCATTTTGATTACAAGTATCTGAATCCAAACCATTTGTTTCGCATTGATTTGAAGGTAAGCCTACTACTTCGTATTGATTTGAAGTTAAATCATGTGTTTCCCTTGGATTTGAAGCTAATTCGTCCGATCCGCATGCAGTTGAAGCTAAATCATGTTTATCACAAGTATTTGAAGCTAAATCATTTGTTTCGCATTGATTTGAAGCTAAGCCTTCGACTTCGCATTGATTTGAGGTTAAATCATGTGTTTCTGTTGAATTTGATGCTAAATCGTTTGATTCGCATGCAGTTGACTCTAAATCGTGTCCATCACATGTATCTGAATCCAAAGATTTGATTCGCATTGATTTGAAGCTAAGCCTACTACTTCGTATTGGTTTGAAGCTAAATCATGTGTATCGCAAGGATTTGAAACTAACTCGTTTGTTTCTCCTGCATTTGAAGCTATTTCATTTAAACCGCAGGTATTTGCAGGTAAATCATTTGTTTCGCATGGATTTGAAGCTAAGCCTTCTACTTCGCATTGATTTGAAGTTAAATCATGTGTTTCCCTGCGATTTGAAGCTAACTCGTTTGATTCGCATGCAGTTTGACTCTAAATCGTGTTTATCACAAGTATTTGAAGATAAACCATTTGTTTCGCATGGATTTGAAGCTTACCCTTCTACTTCGCATTGATTTGAAGCTGAATCATGTGTTTCGCATGGATTTGAAGCTAACTCGTTTGTGTCGCCTGCATTTGAAGCTATTTCATTTAAACCGCAGATATTTGAAGGTAAATCATTTGTTTCGCATGGATTTGAAGCTAAGCCTTCCACTTCGCATTGATTTGAAGTTAATATCATGTGTTTCTCTGGGATTTGAAGCTAGCTCGTTTGAAACGCATGCAGTTGAAGCTAAATCATGTTTATTACAAGTATCTGAACCCAAGACATATGTTTCGCATTGATTTGGAGCTAAGCCTACTACTTCGCATTGAGTTGAAGTTAAATCATGTGTTTCCCTTGGATTTGAAGCTAAGTCGTTTGATTCGCACGCAGTTGAATCTAAACCATGTTTATCACAAGTATCTGAATCCAAACCATTTGTTTCGCACAGATTTGAAGCTAAGCCTCCTACTTCGCATTGATTTGAAGTTAAATCATGTGTTTCCCTTGGATTTGAAGCTAACTCGTTTGACTCGCATGCAGTTGACTCTAAATCCCATTTATCACAAGTATTTGATGCTAAACCACATGTTTCGCATGGATTTGAAGTTAAGCCTTCTACTTCATATTGATTTGATGCTGAATCATGTGTTTCGCATGGGTTTGATGCTAACTCATTTTTTTCGCATGCAGTTGAAGCTTAATCATGTTTATCACAAGTATTTGAAACTAAATCATTTGTTTCGCATTGATTTGAAGCTAAACCTACTACTTCGCATTGATTTGAAGTTGAATCATGTGTTTCTGTTGAATTTGAAGCTAACTCGTTTGATTCGCATGCAGTTGAAGCTAAATCATTTCGATCACAAGTATCTGAATCCAAACCATTTGTTTCACATGGATTTGAAGCTAAGCCTTCTACTTCGCATTGATTTGAAGCTAACTCATGTGCTTCGCATGGATTTGAAGCTAACACGTTTGTTTCGCCTTCATTTGAAGCTATTTCATTTAAACCGCAGGTATTTGAAGGTAAATCATTTGTTTCGCATGGATTTGAAGCTAAGCCTTCCACTTCGCATTGATTTGAAGTTAATATCATGTGTTTCTCTTGGATTTGAAGCTAACTCGTTAGAATCGCATGCAGTTGAAGCTAAATCATGTTTATTACAAATATCTGAACCCAAAACATTTGTTTCGCATTGATTTGAAGCTAAGCCTACTACTTCGTATTGATTTGAAGCTAAATCATGTGTATCGCATGGATTTGAAGCTAACTCGTTTGTTTCTCCTGCATTTGAAGCTATTTCATTTAAACCGCAGGTATTTGCAGGTAAATCATTTGTTTCGCATGGATTTGAAGCTAAGCCTTCTACTTCGCATTGATTTGAAGTTAAATCATGTGTTTCCCTGCGATTTGAAGCTAACTCGTTTGATTCGCATGCAGTTGACTCTAAATCGTGTTTATCACAAGTATTTGAATTTAAACCATTTGTTTCGCATGGATTTGAAGCTTACCCTTCTACTTCGCATTGATTTGAAGCTGAATCATGTGTTTCGCATGGATTTGAAGCTAACTCGTTTGTGTCGCCAGCATTCGAAGCTATTTCATTTAAACCGCAGATATTTGAAGGTAAATCATTTGTTTCGCATGGATTTGAAGCTAAGCCTTCCACTTCGCATTGATTTGAAGTTAATATCATGTGTTTCTCTGGGATTTGAAGCTAGCTCGTTTGAAACGCATGCAGTTGAAGCTAAATCATGTTTATTACAAGTATCTGAACCCAAGACATATGTTTCGCATTGATTTGGAGCTAAGCCTACTACTTCGCATTGAGTTGAAGTTAAATCATGTGTTGCCCTTGGATTTGAAGCTAAGTCGTTTGAATCGCATGCAGTTGAAACTAAACCATGTTTATCACAAGTATCTGAATCCAAACCAATTGTTTCGCACAGATTTGCAGCTAAGCCTCCTACTTCGCATTGATTTGAAGTTCAATCATCTGTTTCCCTGGGATTTGAAGCTAACTCGTTCCATTCGCATGCAACTTACTCTAAATCGTGTTTATCAGAAGTATTTGAAGCTAAACCACATGTTTCGCATGGATTTGAAGCTAATCCTTCTACTTCGCATTGATTTGAAGTTAAATCATGTGTTTCTCTTGAATTTGAAGCTAACTCGTTTGATTCGCATGCAGTTGAAGCTAAATCATTTCGATCACAAGTATCTGAATCCAAACCATTTGTTTCGCGCTGATTTGACGCTAAGCCTACTACTTCGCATTGATTTGAAGTTAAATCATGTGTTTCCCTTGGATTTGAAGCTAACTCGTTTGATTCGCATGCAGTTGACTCTAAATCGTTTTCATCACAAGTATTTGAAGCTAAACCATTTGTTTCACATGGAATTGAAGCTAAGCCTTCTACTTGGCATTGATTTGAAGCTAACTCATGTGCTTCGCATGGATTTGAAGCTAACTCGTTTGTTTCGCCTGCATTTGAAGCTATTTCATTTAAACCGCAGGTATTTGAACGTAAATCATTTGTTTCGCATTGATTTGGAGCTAAGCCTACTACTTCGCATTGATTTGAAGTTAAATCATGTGTTTCCCTTGGATTTGAAGCTAACTCGTTTGATTCGCATGCAGTTGACTCTAAATCGTTTTCATCACAAGTATTTGAAGCTAAACCACTTGTTTTGCATGGATTTGAAGTTAAGCCTTCCACTTCGCATTGATTTGAAGCTAAATCATTTGTTTCGCATGGATTTGAAGCTAACTCGTTTGTTCCGCCTGCATTTGAAGCTAAGCCTTCTACTTCGCACTCATTTCAAGCTAAATCATGTGTTTCGCATGGATTTAAAGCTAAGCCATCTAATTCGCAGTGATTATAAGCTAAATCATGTGTTTCGCATGGATTTGAAGCTGTCTCGTTTGTTTCGAATCCAGTTGATACTAAATCATGAATATCACAAGTATTTGAAGCTAAACCATTTGATTCGCTTGGCTTTGAATCTAAGACTTATACTTCGCATTGATTTGCAGTTAAATCACGTGTTTGCATGGATTTGAAGCTAAGCCTTGTACATCGCTTTGATTTGAATCTAAATCATGTGCTTCGCGTGGATTTGAAGCTGACTCGTTTGTTTCGCATGCAGTTGAAGCTAAATCATGTCTTTCGCAAGTATTTGAAGGTGAACCAATTGAATCGCATGGATTTGAACGTAAGCCTTCTACTTCGCACTGATTTGCAGCTAAAGCATGTGTTTCGCATGGATTTGAAGCTAAGCCTTCTACTTCGCATTGATTGGAAGCTAAATCACGTGTTTGCATGGATTTGAAGCTAAGCCTTCTAGATCGCATTGATTTGAATCTAAATCATGTGTTTTGCTTGGATTTGAAGCTAACACGTTTGTTTCACATAGAGTTGAATCGAAATCATGTATATCACAAGTATTTGAATCTAAACCTTTTGATTCGGATGGAATTGAAGGTAAGCATTCTACTTCGCATTGATTTGAAGCATAATCATGTGTTTCGCATGGATTTTAAGCTAACTCGTTTGTTTCGCATGCAGCTGAAGCTATATCACCTATATCCGAAGTGTTTGAGGTTCAATCGTTTGTTCCGCACGGATTTGAAGCTACTCCTTCTACTTCGCATTGATGTGAAGCTATATCATGTGTATCGCATGGATTTTGAAGCTTTTATTCGTCTGCATTTGAAGCTATACCACTTATATCGCAAGTATCTGGAGCTAAATCATTTGTGTCGCATTGTTTCTTAAGCTAAACCTTCTACATATCATTGATTTGAAACTTAATCGTGTGTTTTGCATGAACTTGAAGCTATCTCGTTCGTTCCTCCTGCATTTGAAGCTATATCACTTATATCGCAAGTATCTGAAGCTAAACCATTTTTTTTGCATTAATTTGAAGCTTAGCCTTCTACTTCGCATTGTTTCGATGCTAAATCACGTGTATCGCATGGATTTCGATGCTAACTCGTTTGATTCGTCTGCATTTGAAGCTATATCACTTAAATCCCAAGTGTTTGAAGCTAAATCATTTGTTTCGCAAGGATTTGATGCTAAACCTTCTACATCGCATTGGTTTGAAGCTAAATCATGCGCTTCGTTTGGATTTGAAGCTAAACCTTCTACATCGCATTGATTTGAAGCTAAACCTTCTACATTCTATTGATTTGAAGCTAAACCTTCTACCTCTAATTGATTTGAAGCTAAACATTCTACATCGCATTGATTTGAAGCTAAATCATGTGATTCGCTTGCATTTGAAGCTAAGCCATCTACAACGCATCGATTTTAAGCTAAATCATTTCTTTCGCTTAGATTTCAAGCTAACTCGTTTGTTTCGTCTGCATTTGAGGCTATATCACTTATATCGCAAGTATATGAAGCTAAATCATTTGTATAGCTTGGATTTGAAGCTAAACCTTCTACATAGCATTGATTTGCAGGCTAAATCATGTGTTTCGCATGGATTTGAAGCTAACTCGTTTTTTCCGCCTGCATTTGAAGCTATATTAGTTATATCGCAAGTATTTCAAGCTAAATCATATGTGTCGCATGGATTTGAAGCTGAACCTACTACATCGCATTGATTTGAAGCTAAATCTTGTGTATCGCATGGATTTGAAGCAAACCATCTACATCGCATTGATTTGAAGCTTAATCATGTGTTACGCGTGGATTTGATGCTAACTCGTTTGTTTCGCATGCAGTTGTAGCTAAATAATGTATATCACAAGTATTTGTAGCTAAACCATTTGTTTCGCATGAATTTGAAGCTAAGCCTTCTACTTCGCATTGATTTGAAGCTAAATCATGTGTTTCGCATGGATTTGAAGCTAACTCGTTTGTTTCGCCTGCATTTGAAGCTATATCATTTATATCGCAAGTATTTGACGCTCAATCAGTTGTGTCGCATGGATTTGAAGCGAAGCCTTCTACTTCGCATTGATATGAAGCTAAATCATGTGTTTCGCATGGATTTGAAGCTAACTCATTTGTGTTGCCTGCATTTGAAGCTATATCATTTATATCGCAAGTATTTGAAGCTAAATCATTCGTTTCGCATGGACTTAAAGCAAAGCCTTCTACGTCGCAGTGATTTGCATCTAAATCACGTGTTTCGCATGGATTTGAAGCTAACTCGTTTGTTTCGCCTGCATTTGAAGCTATATCATTTATATCGCAAGTATTTATGCTCAATCAGTTGTGTGGCATGGATTTGAAGCGAAGCCTTCTACTTCGCATTGATATGAAGCTAAATCATTTGTTTCGCATGGATTTGAATCTAAGCCTTGTCCTTCGAATTGATTTGAACCTAATTCATGTGTTTCGCATAGATTTGAAGCTAACTCATTTGCCTCTCCTGCATTTGAAGCTATATCACATATATCGCAAGTATTTGAAGCTAAATCATTTGTTTCGGGCGGATTTGAAGCTAAACCTTCTTCATCGCATTGATTTGAAGCTAAATCATGTGTTTCGCATAGATTTCGATGCTAACTCGTTTGATTCGTCTGCATTTGAAGCTATATCACTTATATCCCAAGTGTTTGAAGCTAAATCATTTGTTTCGCAAGGATTTGATGCTAAACCTTCTACATCGCATTGGTTTGAAGCTAAATCATGCGCTTCGTTTGGAATTGAAGCTAAACATTCTACATCTTATTGATTTGTAGGTAAATCATGTGTTTCGCATGGAGTTGAAGCTAACCCGTTTGTTTCGTCAGCATTTGAAGCTATACCACTTATATCCCAAGTGTTTGAAGCCATGTCATTTGTTTCGCATGGATTCGAAGCTAAACCTTCTACATCGCATTGATTTGCAGCTATATCATGTGTTTCGCGAGGATTTGATGCTAACTCGTTTGTTTCGTCTGCATTTGAAGCTATATCGCTCATATCGCAAGTATCTGAAGCTAAATCATTTGTGTCGCATTGTTTTTTAAGCTGAACCGTCTACATATCATTGATCTGAAACTTAATCGTGTGTTTTGCATGAATTTGAAGCTAACTCGTTTGTTTCCTCTGCATTTGATGCTATATCACTTATATCGCAAGTATCTGACGCTAAATCATTTGTGTCGCATGAATGTGAAGTTAAACCGTATACATCGCATTGATTTCAAGCTAAACCTGCTACATCTTTTTGATTTGAAGCTATATCATATGTTTCGCATGGAGTTGAAGCTAACCCGTTTGTTTCGTCAGCATTTGAAGCTATATCACTTATATCGCAAGCATCTGAAGCTAAATCATTTGTTTCCCATGGATTTGAAGCTAAACCTTCTACATCCCTTTGATTTGAAGCTAAATCATGTGTTTCGCTTGGATTTGAAGCAAACTCGTTTATTACGACTGCAGTTCAAGCCAAATTATGTATATCACAAGTATTTGAAGCTAAACATTTTGATTGGGATGGAATTGAAGGTAAGCATTCTACTTCGCATTGATTTGAAGCATAATCATGTGTTTCGCATGTATTTGGAGCTAACTCTTTTGTTCCGCCTGCATTTAAAGCTATATCATGTATATCACAAGTATTTGAAGCTAAGCAATTTGTTTCGGATTGATTTGAAGCCAAGCCTTCTACTTCGCATTGATTTGAAGCTATAACATGTGTTTCGCTTGGATTGGAAGCTAAGCCTTCTACTTCGCATTAATTTGATCATAAATCATGTGTCTCGCTTGGATTTGAAGCTACATCGTTTGTTTCGCATACAGTTGAAGCTAAATCATGTGTATCACAAATATTTGATGCTAAACCAATTGTTTCTCGAGAAGCATAATCATGTGTTTTGCATGGATTTGGTGCTAACTCGTTTGTTTCCTCTGCATTTGAAGCTATATCACTTATATCGCAACTATCTGAAGCTAAATCAATTATCTCTCATGTATTTGAAGCTATGCCTTCTACTTCTCATTGATTTGAATCTAAATCATGTGTTTCGCATGGATTTGAAGCTATCTCGTTCGTTCCTCCTGCATTTGAAGCTATATCACTTATATCGCAAGTATCTGAAGCTAAATCATTTGTTTCGCATGGATTTGAAGCTAAACCTTCTACAGTGCATTGACTTGAAGCTAGATCATGTGTTTCGCATGGATTTGAAGCTAACTCGTTCGTTGCGCATGCATTTATATCTAAATAACGTATATCACAAGTATTTGTATCTAAACCATTTGTTTCGAATTGATTTGAACCTTAGCCTTGTACTTCGAGTTGATTTGAAGCTAACTCATGTGTTTCGCATGGAATTTGAAGCTAAATCTTCTACATCGCATTGATTTGAAGCTAAATCATGTGTTTCGCACGGATGTGAAGCTAACTCGTTTGTTTTGTCTGCATTTGAAGCTGTTTCATTCATATCGCAAGTATTTGAAGCTAAATCATTCGTTTCGCATGGATTTGATGCTAAGCCCTCTACTTCGCATTAATTTGAAGCAAAATCATGTGTTCCGCTTGAATTTGAAGCTAACTCGTTTTTTTCGTCTGCATTTGAAGCTATATCACTCATATCGCAAATATCTGCCGCATTGTGTCGCATTGTTTTTTAAGCTAAACCTTCTACATATCATTGACTTGAAGCTTAATCGTGTGTTTTGCATGGATTTGAAGCTAACTCGTTCGTTGCGCATGCAGTTATATCTAAATAACGTATATCACAAGTATTTGTATCTAAACCATTTGTTTCGAATTGATTTGAACCTTAGCCTTGTACTTCGAGTTGATTTGAAGCTAAATCATGTGTTTCGCTTGGATTTGAAGCTAAACCTTCTACATCGCATTGATTTGAAGCTAAATCGTGTGCTTCGCATGGATTTGAAGCTAACTCGTTTGTTTCGCCTGCATTTGAAGCTATTTCATTTAAACCGCATGTATTTGAAGGTAATTCATTTGTTTCGCATGGATTTGAAGCTAAGCCTTCTACTTCGCATATATTTGAAGTTAATATCATGTGTTTCGCTTGGATTTGAAGCTATCTCGTTTGAATCGCACGCAGTTGAAGCTAAACCATGTTTATCACAAGTATCTGAATCCAAACAATTTGTTTCGCACCGATTTGAAGCTAAGCCTCCTACTTCGCATTGATTTGAAGTTATATCGTGTGTTTCCCTGGGATTTGAAGCTAACTCGTTCCATTCGCATGCAATTGACTCTAAATCGTGTTTATCAGAAGTATTTGAAGCTAAACCATTTGTTTCACATGGATTTGAAGCTAAGCCTTCTACTTCGCATTGATTTGAAGCTAACTCATGTGCTTCGCATGGATTTGGAGCTAACTCGTTTGTTTCGCCTGCATTTGAAGCTATTTCATTTAAACCGCAGGCATTTGAAAGTAATTCACTTGTTTCGCATTGATTTGAAGCTAAGCCTACTACTTTGCATTGATTTGAATTTAAATCATGTGTTTCCGTTGGATTTGAAGCTATTTCGTTTGATTCGCATGCAGTTGAAGCTAAATCATGTTTATCAGAAGTATTTGAAGGTAAATCATTTATTTCGCATGGATTTGAAGCTAAGCCTTCTACTTCGCACTGATTTGAAGTTAAATCATGCGTTTCTCTTGAATTTAAAGCTAACTCGTTTGATTCGAATGCAGTTGAAGCCAAATCATTTTGATTACAAGTATCTGAATCCAAACCATTTGTTTCGCATTGATTTGAAGGTAAGCCTACTACTTCGTATTGATTTGAAGTTAAATCATGTGTTTCCCTTGGATTTGAAGCTAATTCGTCCGATCCGCATGCAGTTGAAGCTAAATCATGTTTATCACAAGTATTTGAAGCTAAATCATTTGTTTCGCATTGATTTGAAGCTAAGCCTTCGACTTCGCATTGATTTGAGGTTAAATCATGTGTTTCTGTTGAATTTGATGCTAAATCGTTTGATTCGCATGCAGTTGACTCTAAATCGTGTCCATCACATGTATCTGAATCCAAAGATTTGATTCGCATTGATTTGAAGCTAAGCCTACTACTTCGTATTGGTTTGAAGCTAAATCATGTGTATCGCAAGGATTTGAAACTAACTCGTTTGTTTCTCCTGCATTTGAAGCTATTTCATTTAAACCGCAGGTATTTGCAGGTAAATCATTTGTTTCGCATGGATTTGAAGCTAAGCCTTCTACTTCGCATTGATTTGAAGTTAAATCATGTGTTTCCCTGCGATTTGAAGCTAACTCGTTTGATTCGCATGCAGTTTGACTCTAAATCGTGTTTATCACAAGTATTTGAAGATAAACCATTTGTTTCGCATGGATTTGAAGCTTACCCTTCTACTTCGCATTGATTTGAAGCTGAATCATGTGTTTCGCATGGATTTGAAGCTAACTCGTTTGTGTCGCCTGCATTTGAAGCTATATCATTTAAACCGCAGATATTTGAAGGTAAATCATTTGTTTCGCATGGATTTGAAGCTAAGCCTTCCACTTCGCATTGATTTGAAGTTAATATCATGTGTTTCTCTGGGATTTGAAGCTAGCTCGTTTGAAACGCATGCAGTTGAAGCTAAATCATGTTTATTACAAGTATCTGAACCCAAGACATATGTTTCGCATTGATTTGGAGCTAAGCCTACTACTTCGCATTGAGTTGAAGTTAAATCATGTGTTTCCCTTGGATTTGAAGCTAAGTCGTTTGATTCGCACGCAGTTGAATCTAAACCATGTTTATCACAAGTATCTGAATCCAAACCAATTGTTTCGCACAGATTTGCAGCTAAGCCTCCTACTTCGCATTGATTTGAAGTTAAATCATGTGTTTCCCTTGGATTTGAAGCTAACTCGTTTGACTCGCATGCAGTTGACTCTAAATCCCATTTATCACAAGTATTTGATGCTAAACCACATGTTTCGCATGGATTTGAAGTTAAGCCTTCTACTTCATATTGATTTGATGCTGAATCATGTGTTTCGCATGGGTTTGATGCTAACTCATTTTTTTCGCATGCAGTTGAAGCTTAATCATGTTTATCACAAGTATTTGAAACTAAATCATTTGTTTCGCATTGATTTGAAGCTAAACCTACTACTTCGCATTGATTTGAAGTTGAATCATGTGTTTCTGTTGAATTTGAAGCTAACTCGTTTGATTCGCATGCAGTTGAAGCTAAATCATTTCGATCACAAGTATCTGAATCCAAACCATTTGTTTCACATGGATTTGAAGCTAAGCCTTCTACTTCGCATTGATTTGAAGCTAACTCATGTGCTTCGCATGGATTTGAAGCTAACACGTTTGTTTCGCCTTCATTTGAAGCTATTTCATTTAAACCGCAGGTATTTGAAGGTAAATCATTTGTTTCGCATGGATTTGAAGCTAAGCCTTCCACTTCGCATTGATTTGAAGTTAATATCATGTGTTTCTCTTGGATTTGAAGCTAACTCGTTAGAATCGCATGCAGTTGAAGCTAAATCATGTTTATTACAAGTATCTGAACCCAAAACATTTGTTTCGCATTGATTTGAAGCTAAGCCTACTACTTCGTATTGATTTGAAGCTAAATCATGTGTATCGCATGGATTTGAAGCTAACTCGTTTGTTTCTCCTGCATTTGAAGCTATTTCATTTAAACCGCAGGTATTTGCAGGTAAATCATTTGTTTCGCATGGATTTGAAGCTAAGCCTTCTACTTCGCATTGATTTGAAGTTAAATCATGTGTTTCCCTGCGATTTGAAGCTAACTCGTTTGATTCGCATGCAGTTGACTCTAAATCGTGTTTATCACAAGTATTTGAATTTAAACCATTTGTTTCGCATGGATTTGAAGCTTACCCTTCTACTTCGCATTGATTTGAAGCTGAATCATGTGTTTCGCATGGATTTGAAGCTAACTCGTTTGTGTCGCCAGCATTCGAAGCTATTTCATTTAAACCGCAGATATTTGAAGGTAAATCATTTGTTTCGCATGGATTTGAAGCTAAGCCTTCCACTTCGCATTGATTTGAAGTTAATATCATGTGTTTCTCTGGGATTTGAAGCTAGCTCGTTTGAAACGCATGCAGTTGAAGCTAAATCATGTTTATTACAAGTATCTGAACCCAAGACATATGTTTCGCATTGATTTGGAGCTAAGCCTACTACTTCGCATTGAGTTGAAGTTAAATCATGTGTTGCCCTTGGATTTGAAGCTAAGTCGTTTGAATCGCATGCAGTTGAAACTAAACCATGTTTATCACAATTATCTGAATCCAAACCAATTGTTTCGCACAGATTTGCAGCTAAGCCTCCTACTTCGCATTGATTTGAAGTTCAATCATCTGTTTCCCTGGGATTTGAAGCTAACTCGTTCCATTCGCATGCAACTTACTCTAAATCGTGTTTATCAGAAGTATTTGAAGCTAAACCACATGTTTCGCATGGATTTGAAGCTAATCCTTCTACTTCGCATTGATTTGAAGTTAAATCATGTGTTTCTCTTGAATTTGAAGCTAACTCGTTTGATTCGCATGCAGTTGAAGCTAAATCATTTCGATCACAAGTATCTGAATCCAAACCATTTGTTTCGCACTGATTTGACGCTAAGCCTACTGCTTCGCATTGATTTGAAGTTAAATCATGTGTTTCCCTTGGATTTGAAGCTAACTCGTTTGATTCGCATGCAGTTGACTCTAAATCGTTTTCATCACAAGTATTTGAAGCTAAACCATTTGTTTCACATGGAATTGAAGCTAAGCCTTCTACTTGGCATTGATTTGAAGCTAACTCATGTGCTTCGCATGGATTTGAAGCTAACTCGTTTGTTTCGCCTGCATTTGAAGCTATTTCATTTAAACCGCAGGTATTTGAACGTAAATCATTTGTTTCGCATTGATTTGGAGCTAAGCCTACTACTTCGCATTGATTTGAAGTTAAATCATGTGTTTCCCTTGGATTTGAAGCTAACTCGTTTGATTCGCATGCAGTTGACTCTAAATCGTTTTCATCACAAGTATTTGAAGCTAAACCACTTGTTTTGCATGGATTTGAAGTTAAGCCTTCCACTTCGCATTGATTTGAAGCTAAATCATTTGTTTCGCATGGATTTGAAGCTAACTCGTTTGTTCCGCCTGCATTTGAAGCTAAGCCTTCTACTTCGCACTCATTTCAAGCTAAATCATGTGTTTCGCATGGATTTAAAGCTAAGCCATCTAATTCGCAGTGATTATAAGCTAAATCATGTGTTTCGCATGGATTTGAAGCTGTCTCGTTTGTTTCGAATCCAGTTGATACTAAATCATGAATATCACAAGTATTTGAAGCTAAACCATTTGATTCGCTTGGCTTTGAATCTAAGACTTATACTTCGCATTGATTTGCAGTTAAATCACGTGTTTGCATGGATTTGAAGCTAAGCCTTGTACATCGCTTTGATTTGAATCTAAATCATGTGCTTCGCGTGGATTTGAAGCTGACTCGTTTGTTTCGCATGCAGTTGAAGCTAAATCATGTCTTTCGCAAGTATTTGAAGATGAACCAATTGAATCGCATGGATTTGAACGTAAGCCTTCTACTTCGCACTGATTTGCAGCTAAAGCATGTGTTTCGCATGGATTTGAAGCTAAGCCTTCTACTTCGCATTGATTGGAAGCTAAATCACGTGTTTGCATGGATTTGAAGCTAAGCCTTCTAGATCGCATTGATTTGAATCTAAATCATGTGTTTTGCTTGGATTTGAAGCTAACACGTTTGTTTCACATAGAGTTGAATCGAAATCATGTATATCACAAGTATTTGAATCTAAACCTTTTGATTCGGATGGAATTGAAGGTAAGCATTCTACTTCGCATTGATTTGAAGCATAATCATGTGTTTCGCATGGATTTTAAGCTAACTCGTTTGTTTCGCATGCAGCTGAAGCTATATCACCTATATCCGAAGTGTTTGAAGTTCAATCGTTTGTTCCGCACGGATTTGAAGCTACTCCTTCTACTTCGCATTGATGTGAAGCTATATCATGTGTATCGCATGGATTTTGAAGCTTTTATTCGTCTGCATTTGAAGCTATACCACTTATATCGCAAGTATCTGGAGCTAAATCATTTGTGTCGCATTGTTTCTTAAGCTAAACCTTCTACATATCATTGATATGAAACTTAATCGTGTGTTTTGCATGAACTTGAAGCTATCTCGTTCGTTCCTCCTGCATTTGAAGCTATATCACTTATATCGCAAGTATCTGAAGCTAAACCATTTTTTTTGCATTAATTTGAAGCTTAGCCTTCTACTTCGCATTGTTTCGATGCTAAATCACGTGTATCGCATGGATTTCGATGCTAACTCGTTTGATTCGTCTGCATTTGAAGCTATATCACTTAAATCCCAAGTGTTTGAAGCTAAATCATTTGTTTCGCAAGGATTTGATGCTAAACCTTCTACATCGCATTGGTTTGAAGCTAAATCATGCGCTTCGTTTGGATTTGAAGCTAAACCTTCTACATCGCATTGATTTGAAGCTAAACCTTCTACATTCTATTGATTTGAAGCTAAACCTTCTACCTCTAATTGATTTGAAGCTAAACATTCTACATCGCATTGATTTGAAGCTAAATCATGTGATTCGCTTGCATTTGAAGCTAAGCCATCTACAACGCATCGATTTTAAGCTAAATCATTTCTTTCGCTTAGATTTCAAGCTAACTCGTTTGTTTCGTCTGCATTTGAGGCTATATCACTTATATCGCAAGTATATGAAGCTAAATCATTTGTATAGCTTGGATTTGAAGCTAAACCTTCTACATAGCATTGATTTGCAGGCTAAATCATGTGTTTCGCATGGATTTGAAGCTAACTCGTTTTTTCCGCCTGCATTTGAAGCTATATTAGTTATATCGCAAGTATTTCAAGCTAAATCATATGTGTCGCATGGATTTGAAGCTGAACCTACTACATCGCATTGATTTGAAGCTAAATCTTGTGTATCGCATGGATTTGAAGCAAACCATCTACATCGCATTGATTTGAAGCTTAATCATGTGTTACGCGTGGATTTGATGCTAACTCGTTTGTTTCGCATGCAGTTGTAGCTAAATAATGTATATCACAAGTATTTGTAGCTAAACCATTTGTTTCGCATGAATTTGAAGCTAAGCCTTCTACTTCGCATTGATTTGAAGCTAAATCATGTGTTTCGCATGGATTTGAAGCTAACTCGTTTGTTTCGCCTGCATTTGAAGCTATATCATTTATATCGCAAGTATTTGACGCTCAATCAGTTGTGTCGCATGGATTTGAAGCGAAGCCTTCTACTTCGCATTGATATGAAGCTAAATCATGTGTTTCGCATGGATTTGAAGCTAACTCATTTGTGTCGCCTGCATTTGAAGCTATATCATTTATATCGCAAGTATTTGAAGCTAAATCATTCGTTTCGCATGGACTTAAAGCAAAGCCTTCTACGTCGCAGTGATTTGCATCTAAATCACGTGTTTCGCATGGATTTGAAGCCAACTCGTTTGTTTCGCCTGCATTTGAAGCTATATCATTTATATCGCAAGTATTTATGCTCAATCAGTTGTGTGGCATGGATTTGAAGCGAAGCCTTCTACTTCGCATTGATATGAAGCTAAATCATTTGTTTCGCATGGATTTGAATCTAAGCCTTGTCCTTCGAATTGATTTGAACCTAATTCATGTGTTTCGCATAGATTTGAAGCTAACTCATTTGCCTCTCCTGCATTTGAAGCTATATCACATATATCGCAAGTATTTGAAGCTAAATCATTTGTTTCGGGCGGATTTGAAGCTAAACCTTCTTCATCGCATTGATTTGAAGCTAAATCATGTGTTTCGCATAGATTTCGATGCTAACTCGTTTGATTCGTCTGCATTTGAAGCTATATCACTTATATCCCAAGTGTTTGAAGCTAAATCATTTGTTTCGCAAGGATTTGATGCTAAACCTTCTACATCGCATTGGTTTGAAGCTAAATCATGCGCTTCGTTTGGAATTGAAGCTAAACATTCTACATCTTATTGATTTGTAGGTAAATCATGTGTTTCGCATGGAGTTGAAGCTAACCCGTTTGTTTCGTCAGCATTTGAAGCTATACCACTTATATCCCAAGTGTTTGAAGCCATGTCATTTGTTTCGCATGGATTCGAAGCTAAACCTTCTACATCGCATTGATTTGCAGCTATATCATGTGTTTCGCGAGGATTTGATGCTAACTCGTTTGTTTCGTCTGCATTTGAAGCTATATCGCTCATATCGCAAGTATCTGAAGCTAAATCATTTGTGTCGCATTGTTTTTTAAGCTGAACCGTCTACATATCATTGATCTGAAACTTAATCGTGTGTTTTGCATGAATTTGAAGCTAACTCGTTTGTTTCCTCTGCATTTGATGCTATATCACTTATATCGCAAGTATCTGACGCTAAATCATTTGTGTCGCATGAATGTGAAGTTAAACCGTATACATCGCATTGATTTCAAGCTAAACCTGCTACATCTTTTTGATTTGAAGCTATATCATATGTTTCGCATGGAGTTGAAGCTAACCCGTTTGTTTCGTCAGCATTTGAAGCTATATCACTTATATCGCAAGCATCTGAAGCTAAATCATTTGTTTCCCATGGATTTGAAGCTAAACCTTCTACATCCCTTTGATTTGAAGCTAAATCATGTGTTTCGCTTGGATTTGAAGCAAACTCGTTTATTACGACTGCAGTTCAAGCCAAATTATGTATATCACAAGTATTTGAAGCTAAACATTTTGATTGGGATGGAATTGAAGGTAAGCATTCTACTTCGCATTGATTTGAAGCATAATCATGTGTTTCGCATGTATTTGGAGCTAACTCTTTTGTTCCGCCTGCATTTAAAGCTATATCATGTATATCACAAGTATTTGAAGCTAAGCAATTTGTTTCGGATTGATTTGAAGCCAAGCCTTCTACTTCGCATTGATTTGAAGCTATATCATGTGTTTCGCTTGGATTGGAAGCTAAGCCTTCTACTTCGCATTAATTTGATCATAAATCATGTGTCTCGCTTGGATTTGAAGCTACATCGTTTGTTTCGCATACAGTTGAAGCTAAATCATGTGTATCACAAATATTTGATGCTAAACCAATTGTTTCTCGAGAAGCATAATCATGTGTTTCGCATGGATTTGGTGCTAACTCGTTTGTTTCCTCTGCATTTGAAGCTATATCACTTATATCGCAACTATCTGAAGCTAAATCAATTATCTCTCATGTATTTGAAGCTATGCCTTCTACTTCTCATTGATTTGAATCTAAATCATGTGTTTCGCATGGATTTGAAGCTATCTCGTTCGTTCCTCCTGCATTTGAAGCTATATCACTTATATCGCAAGCATCTGAAGCTAAATCATTTGTTTCTCATGGATTTGAAGCTAAACCTTCTACATCCCTTTTATTTGAAGCTAAATCATGTGTTTCGCTTGGATTTGAAGCAAACTCGTTTATTACGACTGCAGTTCAAGCCAAATTATGTATATCACAAGTATTTGAAGCTAAACATTTTGATTGGGATGGAATTGAAGGTAAGCATTCTACTTCGCATTGATTTGAAGCATAATCATGTGTTTCGCATGTATTTGAAGCTAACTCTTTTGTTCCGCCTGCATTTAAAGCTATATCATGTATATCACAAGTATTTGAAGCTAAGCAATTTGTTTCGGATTGATTTGAAGCCAAGCCTTCTACTTCGCATTGATTTGAAGCTATATCATGTGTTTCGCTTGGATTGGAAGCTAAGCCTTCTACTTCGCATTAATTTGATCATAAATCATGTGTCTCGCTTGGATTTGAAGCTACATCGTTTGTTTCGCATACAGTTGAAGCTAAATCATGTGTATCACAAATATTTGATGCTAAACCAATTGTTTCTCGAGAAGCATAATCATGTGTTTTGCATGGATTTGGTGCTAACTCGTTTGTTTCCTCTGCATTTGAAGCTATATCACTTATATCGCAACTATCTGAAGCTAAATCAATTATCTCTCATGTATTTGAAGCTATGCCTTCTACTTCTCATTGATTTGAATCTAAATCATGTGTTTCGCATGGATTTGAAGCTATCTCGTTCGTTCCTCCTGCATTTGAAGCTATATCACTTATATCGCAAGTATCTGAAGCTAAATCATTTGTTTCGCATGGATTTGAAGCTAAACCTTCTACAGTGCATTGACTTGAAGCTAGATCATGTGTTTCGCATGGATTTGAAGCTAACTCGTTCGTTGCGCATGCATTTATATCTAAATAACGTATATCACAAGTATTTGTATCTAAACCATTTGTTTCGAATTGATTTGAACCTTAGCCTTGTACTTCGAGTTGATTTGAAGCTAACTCATGTGTTTCGCATGGAATTTGAAGCTAAATCTTCTACATCGCATTGATTTGAAGCTAAATCATGTGTTTCGCACGGATGTGAAGCTAACTCGTTTGTTTTGTCTGCATTTGAAGCTGTTTCATTCATATCGCAAGTATTTGAAGCTAAATCATTCGTTTCGCATGGATTTGATGCTAAGCCCTCTACTTCGCATTAATTTGAAGCAAAATCATGTGTTCCGCTTGAATTTGAAGCTAACTCGTTTTTTTCGTCTGCATTTGAAGCTATATCACTCATATCGCAAATATCTGCCGCATTGTGTCGCATTGTTTTTTAAGCTAAACCTTCTACATATCATTGACTTGAAGCTTAATCGTGTGTTTTGCATGGATTTGAAGCTAACTCGTTCGTTGCGCATGCAGTTATATCTAAATAACGTATATCACAAGTATTTGTATCTAAACCATTTGTTTCGAATTGATTTGAACCTTAGCCTTGTACTTCGAGTTGATTTGAAGCTAAATCATGTGTTTCGCTTGGATTTGAAGCTAAACCTTCTACATCGCATTGATTTGAAGCTAAATCGTGTGTTTCGCACGGATTTGAAGCTGACTCGTTCGTTTCGCATGCAGTTGTAGCTAAATAATGTATATCACAAGCATTTGTAGCTAAACCATTTGTTTCGCATGAATTTGAAGCTAAGCCTTCTACTTCGCATTGATTTGAAGCTAAATCATGTGTTTCGCATGGATTTGAAGCTAACTCGTTTGTTTCGCCTGCATTTGAAGCTATATCATTTATATCGCAAGTATTTGACGCTCAATCAGTTGTGTCGCATGGATTTGAAGCGAAGCCTTCTACTTCGCATTGATATGAAGCTAAATCATGTGTTTCGCATGGATTTGAAGCTAACTCATTTGTGTCGCCTGCATTTGAAGCTATATCATTTATATCGCAAGTATTTGAAGCTAAATCATTCGTTTCGCATGGACTTAAAGCAAAGCCTTCTACGTCGCAGTGATTTGCATCTAAATCACGTGTTTCGCATGGATTTGAAGCTAACTCGTTTGTTTCGCCTGCATTTGAAGCTATATCATTTATATCGCAAGTATTTATGCTCAATCAGTTGTGTGGCATGGATTTGAAGCGAAGCCTTCTACTTCGCATTGATATGAAGCTAAATCATTTGTTTCGCATGGATTTGAATCTAAGCCTTGTCCTTCGAATTGATTTGAACCTAATTCATGTGTTTCGCATAGATTTGAAGCTAACTCATTTGCCTCTCCTGCATTTGAAGCTATATCACATATATCGCAAGTATTTGAAGCTAAATCATTTGTTTCGGGCGGATTTGAAGCTAAACCTTCTTCATCGCATTGATTTGAAGCTAAATCATGTGTTTCGCATAGATTTCGATGCTAACTCGTTTGATTCGTCTGCATTTGAAGCTATATCACTTATATCCCAAGTGTTTGAAGCTAAATCATTTGTTTCGCAAGGATTTGATGCTAAACCTTCTACATCGCATTGGTTTGAAGCTAAATCATGCGCTTCGTTTGGAATTGAAGCTAAACATTCTACATCTTATTGATTTGTAGGTAAATCATGTGTTTCGCATGGAGTTGAAGCTAACCCGTTTGTTTCGTCAGCATTTGAAGCTATACCACTTATATCCCAAGTGTTTGAAGCCATGTCATTTGTTTCGCATGGATTCGAAGCTAAACCTTCTACATCGCATTGATTTGCAGCTATATCATGTGTTTCGCGTGGATTTGATGCTAACTCGTTTGTTTCCTCTGCATTTGATGCTATATCACTTATATCGCAAGTATCTGACGCTAAATCATTTGTGTCGCATGAATGTGAAGTTAAACCGTATACATCGCATTGATTTCAAGCTAAACCTGCTACATCTTTTTGATTTGAAGCTATATCATATGTTTCGCATGGAGTTGAAGCTAACCCGTTTGTTTCGTCAGCATTTGAAGCTATATCACTTATATCGCAAGCATCTGAAGCTAAATCATTTGTTTCCCATGGATTTGAAGCTAAACCTTCTACATCCCTTTGATTTGAAGCTAAATCATGTGTTTCGCTTGGATTTGAAGCAAACTCGTTTATTACGACTGCAGTTCAAGCCAAATTATGTATATCACAAGTATTTGAAGCTAAACATTTTGATTGGGATGGAATTGAAGGTAAGCATTCTACGTCGCATTGATTTGAAGCATAATCATGTGTATCGCATGGATTTGGTGCTAACTCGTTTGTTTCCTCTGCATTTGAAGCTATATCACTTATATCGCAACTATCTGAAGCTAAATCAATTATCTCTCATGTATTTGAAGCTATGCCTTCTACTTCTCATTGATTTGAATCTAAATCATGTGTTTCGCATGGATTTGAAGCTATCTCGTTCGTTCCTCCTGCATTTGAAGCTATATCACTTATATCGCAAGTATCTGAAGCTAAATCATTTGTTTCGCATGGATTTGAAGCTAAACCTTCTACAGTGCATTGACTTGAAGCTAGATCATGTGTTTCGCATGGATTTGAAGCTAACTCGTTCGTTGCGCATGCATTTATATCTAAATAACGTATATCACAAGTATTTGTATCTAAACCATTTGTTTCGAATTGATTTGAACCTTAGCCTTGTACTTCGAGTTGATTTGAAGCTAACTCATGTGTTTCGCATGGAATTTGAAGCTAAATCTTCTACATCGCATTGATTTGAAGCTAAATCATGTGTTTCGCACGGATGTGAAGCTAACTCGTTTGTTTTGTCTGCATTTGAAGCTGTTTCATTCATATCGCAAGTATTTGAAGCTAAATCATTCGTTTCGCATGGATTTGATGCTAAGCCCTCTACTTCGCATTAATTTGAAGCAAAATCATGTGTTCCGCTTGAATTTGAAGCTAACTCGTTTTTTTCGTCTGCATTTGAAGCTATATCACTCATATCGCAAATATCTGCCGCATTGTGTCGCATTGTTTTTTAAGCTAAACCTTCTACATATCATTGACTTGAAGCTTAATCGTGTGTTTTGCATGGATTTGAAGCTAACTCGTTCGTTGCGCATGCAGTTATATCTAAATAACGTATATCACAAGTATTTGTATCTAAACCATTTGTTTCGAATTGATTTGAACCTTAGCCTTGTACTTCGAGTTGATTTGAAGCTAAATCATGTGTTTCGCTTGGATTTGAAGCTAAACCTTCTACATCGCATTGATTTGAAGCTAAATCGTGTGTTTCGCACGGATTTGAAGCTGACTCGTTCGTTTCGCATGCAGTTGTAGCTAAATAATGTATATCACAAGCATTTGTAGCTAAACCATTTGTTTCGCATGAATTTGAAGCTAAGCCTTCTACTTCGCATTGATTTGAAGCTAAATCATGTGTTTCGCATGGATTTGAAGCTAACTCGTTTGTTTCGCCTGCATTTGAAGCTATATCATTTATATCGCAAGTATTTGACGCTCAATCAGTTGTGTCGCATGGATTTGAAGCGAAGCCTTCTACTTCGCATTGATATGAAGCTAAATCATGTGTTTCGCATGGATTTGAAGCTAACTCATTTGTGTCGCCTGCATTTGAAGCTATATCATTTATATCGCAAGTATTTGAAGCTAAATCATTCGTTTCGCATGGACTTAAAGCAAAGCCTTCTACGTCGCAGTGATTTGCATCTAAATCACGTGTTTCGCATGGATTTGAAGCTAACTCGTTTGTTTCGCCTGCATTTGAAGCTATATCATTTATATCGCAAGTATTTATGCTCAATCAGTTGTGTGGCATGGATTTGAAGCGAAGCCTTCTACTTCGCATTGATATGAAGCTAAATCATTTGTTTCGCATGGATTTGAATCTAAGCCTTGTCCTTCGAATTGATTTGAACCTAATTCATGTGTTTCGCATAGATTTGAAGCTAACTCATTTGCCTCTCCTGCATTTGAAGCTATATCACATATATCGCAAGTATTTGAAGCTAAATCATTTGTTTCGGGCGGATTTGAAGCTAAACCTTCTTCATCGCATTGATTTGAAGCTAAATCATGTGTTTCGCATAGATTTCGATGCTAACTCGTTTGATTCGTCTGCATTTGAAGCTATATCACTTATATCCCAAGTGTTTGAAGCTAAATCATTTGTTTCGCAAGGATTTGATGCTAAACCTTCTACATCGCATTGGTTTGAAGCTAAATCATGCGCTTCGTTTGGAATTGAAGCTAAACATTCTACATCTTATTGATTTGTAGGTAAATCATGTGTTTCGCATGGAGTTGAAGCTAACCCGTTTGTTTCGTCAGCATTTGAAGCTATACCACTTATATCCCAAGTGTTTGAAGCCATGTCATTTGTTTCGCATGGATTCGAAGCTAAACCTTCTACATCGCATTGATTTGCAGCTATATCATGTGTTTCGCGTGGATTTGATGCTAACTCGTTTGTTTCCTCTGCATTTGATGCTATATCACTTATATCGCAAGTATCTGACGCTAAATCATTTGTGTCGCATGAATGTGAAGTTAAACCGTATACATCGCATTGATTTCAAGCTAAACCTGCTACATCTTTTTGATTTGAAGCTATATCATATGTTTCGCATGGAGTTGAAGCTAACCCGTTTGTTTCGTCAGCATTTGAAGCTATATCACTTATATCGCAAGCATCTGAAGCTAAATCATTTGTTTCCCATGGATTTGAAGCTAAACCTTCTACATCCCTTTGATTTGAAGCTAAATCATGTGTTTCGCTTGGATTTGAAGCAAACTCGTTTATTACGACTGCAGTTCAAGCCAAATTATGTATATCACAAGTATTTGAAGCTAAACATTTTGATTGGGATGGAATTGAAGGTAAGCATTCTACGTCGCATTGATTTGAAGCATAATCATGTGTATCGCATGTATTTGGAGCTAACTCTTTTGTTCCGCCTGCATTTAAAGCTATATCATGTATATCACAAGTATTTGAAGCTAAGCAATTTGTTTCGGATTGATTTGAAGCCAAGCCTTCTACTTCGCATTGATTTGAAGCTATATCATGTGTTTCGCTTGGATTGGAAGCTAAGCCTTCTACTTCGCATTAATTTGATCATAAATCATGTGTCTCGCTTGGATTTGAAGCTACATCGTTTGTTTCGCATACAGTTGAAGCTAAATCATGTGTATCACAAATATTTGATGCTAAACCAATTGTTTCTCGAGAAGCATAATCATGTGTTTCGCATGGATTTGGTGCTAACTCGTTTGTTTCCTCTGCATTTGAAGCTATATCACTTATATCGCAACTATCTGAAGCTAAATCAATTATCTCTCATGTATTTGAAGCTATGCCTTCTACTTCTCATTGATTTGAATCTAAATCATGTGTTTCGCATGGATTTGAAGCTATCTCGTTCGTTCCTCCTGCATTTGAAGCTATATCACTTATATCGCAAGCATCTGAAGCTAAATCATTTGTTTCTCATGGATTTGAAGCTAAACCTTCTACATCCCTTTTATTTGAAGCTAAATCATGTGTTTCGCTTGGATTTGAAGCAAACTCGTTTATTACGACTGCAGTTCAAGCCAAATTATGTATATCACAAGTATTTGAAGCTAAACATTTTGATTGGGATGGAATTGAAGGTAAGCATTCTACTTCGCATTGATTTGAAGCATAATCATGTGTTTCGCATGTATTTGAAGCTAACTCTTTTGTTCCGCCTGCATTTAAAGCTATATCATGTATATCACAAGTATTTGAAGCTAAGCAATTTGTTTCGGATTGATTTGAAGCCAAGCCTTCTACTTCGCATTGATTTGAAGCTATATCATGTGTTTCGCTTGGATTGGAAGCTAAGCCTTCTACTTCGCATTAATTTGATCATAAATCATGTGTCTCGCTTGGATTTGAAGCTACATCGTTTGTTTCGCATACAGTTGAAGCTAAATCATGTGTATCACAAATATTTGATGCTAAACCAATTGTTTCTCGAGAAGCATAATCATGTGTTTTGCATGGATTTGGTGCTAACTCGTTTGTTTCCTCTGCATTTGAAGCTATATCACTTATATCGCAACTATCTGAAGCTAAATCAATTATCTCTCATGTATTTGAAGCTATGCCTTCTACTTCTCATTGATTTGAATCTAAATCATGTGTTTCGCATGGATTTGAAGCTATCTCGTTCGTTCCTCCTGCATTTGAAGCTATATCACTTATATCGCAAGTATCTGAAGCTAAATCATTTGTTTCGCATGGATTTGAAGCTAAACCTTCTACAGTGCATTGACTTGAAGCTAGATCATATGTTTCGCATGGATTTGAAGCTAACTCGTTCGTTGCGCATGCATTTATATCTAAATAACGTATATCACAAGTATTTGTATCTAAACCATTTGTTTCGAATTGATTTGAACCTTAGCCTTGTACTTCGAGTTGATTTGAAGCTAACTCATGTGTTTCGCATGGAATTTGAAGCTAAATCTTCTACATCGCATTGATTTGAAGCTAAATCATGTGTTTCGCACGGATGTGAAGCTAACTCGTTTGTTTTGTCTGCATTTGAAGCTGTTTCATTCATATCGCAAGTATTTGAAGCTAAATCATTCGTTTCGCATGGATTTGATGCTAAGCCCTCTACTTCGCATTAATTTGAAGCAAAATCATGTGTTCCGCTTGAATTTGAAGCTAACTCGTTTTTTTCGTCTGCATTTGAAGCTATATCACTCATATCGCAAATATCTGCCGCATTGTGTCGCATTGTTTTTTAAGCTAAACCTTCTACATATTATTGACTTGAAGCTTAATCGTGTGTTTTGCATGGATTTGAAGCTAACTCGTTCGTTGCGCATGCAGTTATATCTAAATAACGTATATCACAAGTATTTGTATCTAAACCATTTGTTTCGAATTGATTTGAACCTTAGCCTTGTACTTCGAGTTGATTTGAAGCTAAATCATGTGTTTCGCTTGGATTTGAAGCTAAACCTTCTACATCGCATTGATTTGAAGCTAAATCGTGTGTTTCGCACGGATTTGAAGCTGACTCGTTCGTTTCGCATGCAGTTGTAGCTAAATAATGTATATCACAAGCATTTGTAGCTAAACCATTTGTTTTGCATGGACTTGAAGCTAAGCCTCCTACTTCGCATTCATTTGAAGCTAAACCCTTTGTTTCGCATGGATTTGAAGCTAAACCTTCTACATCGCATTGATTTGCAGCTAAATCACGTGTTTCGCATGGATTTGAAGCTAACTCGATCGTTTCGTCACCATTTGAAACTATATCACTTATATCGCAAGTATTTGAAGCTAAATCATATGTGGCGCATGGATTTGAAGCTGAACCTACTCCATCGCACTGATTTGCAGCTAAATAATGTGTTTCGCATGGATTTGAAACTAAACTTTCTACATCCCATGGATTTGAATCTAAATCATGTGTTTGGCATGGATTTGAAGCTAAACCTTCTACATCGCATTGATTTGCAGCTGAATCATGTGTATCGCATGGATTCGAAGCTAACTCGTTCGTTTCGCCTGTATTTGAAGCTAGATCACTTATATCGCAAGTATTTGAAGCTAAATCATGTGTTTCGCTTGGATTTGAAGCTAAACCTACTACATCGCGTTGATTTGAAGCTATATCGTGTGTTTCGCATGGATTTGAAGCTAACTCGTTCATTTCGCATGCAGTTGTAGCTAAATAATGTATATCACAAGCATTTTAGCTAAACCATTTGTTTCGCATGGATTTGAAGCTATGCCATCTACTTCGCATTGATTTGAAGCTAAACCTTCTACATACTATTGATTTGAAGCGAAACATTCTACCTCTTATTGATTTGAAGCTAAACCTTCTACATCGCATTGATTTGAAGCTAAATCATGTGATTCGATTGCATTTGAAGCTAAGCCATCTACATCGCATCGATTTTAAGCTAAATCATTTCTTTCGCTTAGATTTCAAGCTAACTCGTTTGTTTCGTCTGCATTTGAGGCTATATCACTTATATCGCAAGTATGTGAAGCTAAATCATTCGTTTCGCATGGATTTGTAGCTAAACCTTCTACATCGCACTGATTTGCAGCTAAATAATGTGTTTCGCATGGATTTGAAACTAAACTTTCTACATCCCATGGATTTGAATCTAAATCATGTGTTTGGCATGGATTTGAAGCTAAACCTTCTACATCGCATTGATTTGCAGCTGAATCATGTGTATCACATGGATTCGAAGCTAACTCGTTCGTTTCGCCTGTATTTGAAGCTAGATCACTTATATCGCAAGTATTTGAAGCTAAATCATGTGTTTCTCTTGGATTTGAAGCTAAACCTTCTACATCGCGTTGACTTGAAGATAAATCGTGTGTTTCGCATGGATTTGAAGCTACCTCGTTCATTTCGCATGTAGTTGTAGCTAAATAATGTATATCACAAGCATTTGTAGCTAAACCATTTGTTTCGCATGGATTTGAAGCTATGCCTTCTACTTCGCATTGATTTGAAGCTAAATCATTTGTTTCGCATGGATTTGAATCTAAGCCTTGTCCTTCGAATTGATTTGAAGATAAATCATGTGTTTTGTATGGATTTGAAGCTAAACCATCTACATCGCATTGATTTGAAGCTTAACCTTCTACATACTATTGATTTGAAGCGAAAACCTCAACCTCTTATTGATTTGAAGCTAAACCTTCTACATAGCATTGATTTGAAGCCAAATCATGTGATTCGATTGCATTTGAAGCTAAGCCATCTACATCGCATCGATTTTAAGCTAAATCATTTCTTTCGCTTAGATTTCAAGCTAACTCGTTTGTTTCGTCTGCATTTGAGGCTATATCACTTATATCGCAAGTATGTGAAGCTAAATCATTCGTTTCGCATGGATTTGTAGCTAAACCTTCTACATCGCATTGATTTGCAGGCTAAATAATGTGTTTCGCATGGATTTGAAGCTAAGCTTTCTACTGCGCATTAATTGGACGTTAAATCACGTGTTTTGCATGGATTTGAAACTGATCCATTTGATTCGCATGGATTTGAAGCTAAGCCTTCTACTTCGCGCTGATTTGAAGCTAAATCATGTGTTTCGCATGGATTTGAAGCTAAGCCTTCTACTTCGCATTGATTAGATGCTATATCATGTGTTTCGCATGGATTTGAAGCTAAACCTACTACATCGCATTGATTTGAATCTAAACCTTCTACATCGCATTGATTTGAAGCTAAACCTCCTACATCGCATTGATTTGAAGCTAAACCTTCTACATCGCATTGATTTGAAGCTGAATCATGTGATTCGATTGCATTTGAAGTTAAGCCATCTACATCGCATCGATTTTAAGCTAAATCATTTCTTTCGCTTAGATTTCAAGCTAACTCGTTTGTTTCGTCTGCATTTGAGGCTATATCACTTATATCGCAAGTATGTGAAGCTAAATCATTCGTTTCGCATGGATTTGTTGCTAAACCTTCTACATCGCATTGATTTGCAGGCTAAATCATGTGTTCCGCATGGATTTGAAGCTAACTCGTTTGTTTCGCATGCATTTGATGTTGTATCACTTTTAGCGCCAGTATCTGAAGCTAAATCATTCGTTTCGCATGGATTTGTAGCTAAACCTTCTACATCGCATTGATTTGAAGCTACATCATGTGTTTCGCATGGATTTTAAGCTAACTCGATAGTTCCGCCTGCATTTGAAGCTATATCACTTATATCGCAAGTATTTGAAGCTAAGCCTTCTACTTTGCATTGATTGGAAACTAAATCACGTGTTTTGCATGGATTTGAAACTGATCCATTTGATTCGCATGGATTTGAAGCTAAGCCTTCTACTTCGCGCTGATTTGAAGCTAAATCATGTGTTTCGCATGGATTTGAAGCTAAGCCTTCTACTTCGCATTGATTAGATGCTAAATCATGTGTTTCGCATGGATTTGATGCTAAGCCTTCTACTTCGCATTAATTGGACGTTAAATCACGTGTTTTGCATGGATTTGAAGCTAAACCTTCTACATCGTATTGATTTGAATCTAAATCATGTGTTTCGCATGAAGTTGAAGCTAACTCATGTCTTTCACAAGTATTTGAAGATGAACCATTTGAACGCATTGATTTGAACCCGAGCCTTCTACTTCGCACTGATTTGCAGATAAATAATGCGTTTCGCATGGATTTGAAGCTAAACCTTCTACATCCCATGGATTTGAATCTAAATCATGTGTTTGGCATGGATTTGAAGCTAACTCGTCCGTTGCGCATGCAGTTAAATCTAAACAACGTATATCACAAGTATTTGAAGCTAAACCATTTGATTCGCATGGATTTGCAGCTAAGCCTTCTACTTTGCATTAATTGGACGCTAAATCACGTGTTTTGCATGGATTTGAAGCTAAACCTTCTACATCGCATTAATTTGAAGATAAATCGTGTGTTTCGCATGGATTTGAAGCTAACTCGTTCGTTTCGCATGCAGTTGTAGCTAAATAATGTATATCACAAGTATTTGTAGCTAAACCATTTGTTTTGCATGAATTTGAAGCTAAGCCTTCTACTTCGCATTCATTTGAAGCTAAATCATTTGTTTCGCATGGATTTGAATCTAAGCCTTGTCCTTCGAATTGATTTGAAGCTAAATCATGTTTTTCGTATGGATTTGAAGCTAAACCTTCTACATCGCATTGATTTGAAGCTAAACCTTCTAAATTCTATTGGTTTGAAGCTAAACCTTCTACCTCTTATTGATTTGAAGCTAAGCTTTCTACTTCGCATTGATTTGAAGCTAAATCATTTGTTTCGCATGCAATTGAAGATACCTCGTTTGTTCCTCCAGCTCTAGAAGCTATATCACTTATATCGCAAGAATTTGAAGCTAAATCACATGTGTCGCATGGATTTGAAGCTGAACCTTCTACATGGCATTGATTTGAAGCTAAATCTTGTGTAACGCATGGATTTGAAGCTAAACCTTCTACATCGCATTGATTTGCAGCTGAATCATGTGTTTCGCATGGAGTTGAAGCTAACTCGTGGGTTTCGCCTGTACTTGAAGCTAGATCACTTATATCGCAATTATTTGAAGCTAAATCATGTGTTTCGCTTGGATTTGAAGCTAAACCTTCTACATCGCATTGATTTGAAGCTAAGTCGTGTGTTTCGCATGGATTTGAAGCTGACTCGTTCGTTTCGCATGCAGTTGTAGCTAAATAATGTATATCACAAGTGTTTGTAGCTAAACCATTTGCTTTGCATGGAATTTAAGCTAAGCCTCCTACTTAGCATTCATTTGAAGCTAAACCATTTGTTTCGCATGGATTTGAAGATAAACCTTCTACATCGCATTGATTTGCAGCTAAATCATGTGTTTCGCATGGATTTGAAGCTAACTCGATCGTTTCGCCACCATTTGAAACTATATCACTTATATCGCAAGTATTTGAAGCTAAATCATATGTGACGCATGGATTTGAAGCTGAACCTACTACATCGCACTGATTTGCAGCTACATCATGTGTTTCGCATGGATTTGAAGCTAAGCCTTCTACTTTGCATTGATTGGAAACTAAATCACGTGTTTTGCATGGATTTGAAACTGATCCATTTGATTCGCATGGATTTGAAGCTAAGCCTTCTACTTCGCGCAGATTTGAAGCTAGATCATGTGTTTCGCATGGATTTGAAGCTAAGCCTTCTACTTCGCATTGATTAGATGCTAAATCATGTGTTTCGCATGGATTTGAAGCTAAGCCTTCTACTTCGCATTAATTGGACGTTAAATCACGTGTTTTGCATGGATTTGAAGCTAAACCTTCTACATCGCATTGATTTGAAGCTAAATCATGTGTTTCGCTTGCATTTGAAGCTAAGCCATCTACATCGCATCGATTTTAAGCAAAATCATTTCTCTCGCTTAGATTTCAAGCTAGCTCGTTTGTTTTGTCTGCATTTGAGGCTATATCACTTATATCGCAAGTATTTGAAGCTAAATCATATGTGTCGCATGGATTTGAAGCTGAACCTTCTACATGGCATTGATTTGAAGCTAAATCTTGTGTATCGCTTGGATTTGAAGCTAAACCTTCTACATAGCATTGATTTGAAGCTTAATCATGGGTTTTGCGTAGATTTGAAGCTAACTCGTTTGTTTCTCCTGCATTTGAAGCTATATCACTTATATCGCAAGTACCTGATGCTAAATTGTTTCTTTCGCTTGGATTTGAAGCTAAGCCTTCTACATCGCATTGATTTGAAGCTACTTAATTTGTTTCGCATGGTATTGAAGACACCTCGTTTGTTCCTCCAGCTTTAGAAGCTATATCACTTATATCGCAAGTATTTGAAGCTAAATCATATGTGTCGCATGGATTTGAAGCTGAACCTTCTACATCGCATTGATTTGAAGCTAAATCTTGTTTATCGCTTGGATTTGAAGCTAACTCGTTCGTTGCGCATGCAGTTAAATCTAAATAATGTACATCACAAGTATTTGAAGCTAAACCATTTGTTTCGCTTGGATTTGAAACAAAGCCTTCTACTTCGCATTAATTGGAAGCTAAATCACGTGTTTCGCGTGGATTTGAAGCTAACTCGTTCGATGCGCACGCAGTTAAGTCTAAATAACGTATATCACAAGTATTTGTAGCTAAACCATTTGTTTCGCATGAATTTGATGCTAAGACTTCTACTTCGCATTGATTTGAAGTTAAATCATGTGTTTCTCTTGAATTTGAAGCTAACTCGTTTGATTCGCATGCAGTTGAAGCTAAATCATTTTGATCACAAGTATCTGAATCCAAAACATTTGTTTCGCATTGATTTGAAGCTAAGCCTCCTACTTCGCATTGATTTGAAATTAAATCTTGTGTTTTCCTGGGATTTGAAGCTAACTCGTTTGATTCGCATGCAGTTGACTCTAAATCCCGTTTATCACAAGTATTTGAAGCTAAACCACATGTTTCGCATGGATTTGAAGTTAATCCTTCTACTTCATATTGATTTGATGCTGAATCATGTGTTTCGCATGGGTTTGAATCTAACTCGTTTTTTTCGCCTGCATTTGAAGCTATTTCATTTAAACTGCAGTTATTTGAAGGTAAATCATGTTTTTCCCTCCGATTTCAATATAACACGTTTGATTCGCATGCAGTTGAAGCTTAATCATGTTTATCACAAGTATTTGAAGCTAAATCATTTGTTTCGCATTGATTTGAAGCTAAGCCTCCTACTTCGCATTGATTTGAAGTTAAATCATGTGTTTCCCTGGGATTTGAAGTAACTGGTTCCATTCGCATGCAATTGACTCTAAATCGTGTTTATCAGAAGTATTTGAAGCTAAACCATTTGTTTCACGTAGATTTGAAGCTAAGCCTTCTACTTCGCATTGATTTGAAGCTAACTCATGTGTTTCCCATGGATTTGAAGCTAACTCGTTTGTTTCGCCTGCATTTGAAGTTATTTCATTTAAACCGCAGGTTTTTGAAGGTAAATCAGTTGTTTCGCATGGATTTGAAGCTAAACCTTTTACTTCGCATTGATTTGAAGTTCAATCATGTGTTTCCCTCGGATTTCAAGCTAACTCGTTTGATTCGCATGCAGTTGAAGCTAAATCATTTTGTTCACAAGTATCTGAACCCAAAACATTTGTTTCGCATTTATTTGAAGCTAAGCCTACTACTTCGCAGTGATTTGAAGTTAAATCATGTGTTTCCCTTGGATTTGAAGCTAAGTCGTTTGATTCGCACGTAGTTGAAGCTAAATCATGTTTATCACAAGTATTTGAAGGTAAATCATTTGTTTCGCATGAATTTGATGCTAAGACTTCTACTTCGCATTGATTTGAAGTTAAATCACGTGTTTCTCTTGAATTTGAAGCTAACTCGTTTGATTCGCATGCAGTTGAAGCTAAATCATTTTGATCACAAGTATCTGAATCCAAAACATTTGTTTTCATTGATTTGAAGCTAAGCCTCCTACTTCGCATTGATTTGAAGTTAAATCATGTGTTTCCCTGGGATTTGAAGCTAACTCGTTCCAGTCGCATGCAATTGACTCTAAATCGTGTTTATCAGAAGTATTTGAAGCTAAACCATTTGTTTCACATGGATTTGAAGCTAAGCCTTCTTGTTCGCATTGATTTGAAGCTAACTCATGTGCTTCGCATGGATTTGAAGGTAACTCGTTTGTTTCGCCTGCATTTGAAGCTATTTCATTTAAACCGCAGATATTTGAAAGTAAATCATTTGTTTCGCATGGATTTGAAGCTAAGCCTTCCACTTCGCATTGATTTGAAGTTAATATCATGTGTTTCTCTGGGATTTGAAGCTAGCTCGTTTGAAACGCATGCAGTTGAAGCTAAATCATGTTTATTACAAGTATCTGAACCCAAGACATATGTTTCGCATTGATTTGGAGCTAAGCCTACTACTTCGCATTGAGTTGAAGTTAAATCATGTGTTTCCCTTGGATTTGAAGCTAAGTCGTTTGATTCGCACGCAGTTGAATCTAAACCATGTTTATCACAAGTATCTGAATCCAAACCATTTGTTTCGCACAGATTTGAAGCTAAGCCTACTACTTCGCATTGATTTGAAGTTAATTCATGTGTTTCTCTTGAATTTGAAGCTAAGCCATCTACATCGCATCGATTTTAAGCAAAATCATTTCTCTCGCTTAGATTTCAAGCTAGCTCGTTTGTTTTGTCTGCATTTGAGGCTATATCACTTATATCGCAAGTATTTGAAGCTAAATCATATGTGTCGCATGGATTTGAAGCTGAACCTTCTACATGGCATTGATTTGAAGCTAAATCTTGTGTATCGCTTGGATTTGAAGCTAAACCTTCTACATAGCATTGATTTGAAGCTTAATCATGGGTTTTGCGTAGATTTGAAGCTAACTCGTTTGTTTCTCCTGCATTTGAAGCTATATCACTTATATCGCAAGTACCTGATGCTAAATTGTTTCTTTCGCTTGGATTTGAAGCTAAGCCTTCTACATCGCATTGATTTGAAGCTACTTAATTTGTTTCGCATGGTATTGAAGACACCTCGTTTGTTCCTCCAGCTTTAGAAGCTATATCACTTATATCGCAAGTATTTGAAGCTAAATCATATGTGTCGCATGGATTTGAAGCTGAACCTTCTACATCGCATTGATTTGAAGCTAAATCTTGTTTATCGCTTGGATTTGAAGCTAACTCGTTCGTTGCGCATGCAGTTAAATCTAAATAATGTACATCACAAGTATTTGAAGCTAAACCATTTGTTTCGCTTGGATTTGAAACAAAGCCTTCTACTTCGCATTAATTGGAAGCTAAATCACGTGTTTCGCGTGGATTTGAAGCTAACTCGTTCGATGCGCACGCAGTTAAGTCTAAATAACGTATATCACAAGTATTTGTAGCTAAACCATTTGTTTCGCATGAATTTGATGCTAAGACTTCTACTTCGCATTGATTTGAAGTTAAATCATGTGTTTCTCTTGAATTTGAAGCTAACTCGTTTGATTCGCATGCAGTTGAAGCTAAATCATTTTGATCACAAGTATCTGAATCCAAAACATTTGTTTCGCATTGATTTGAAGCTAAGCCTCCTACTTCGCATTGATTTGAAATTAAATCTTGTGTTTTCCTGGGATTTGAAGCTAACTCGTTTGATTCGCATGCAGTTGACTCTAAATCCCGTTTATCACAAGTATTTGAAGCTAAACCACATGTTTCGCATGGATTTGAAGTTAATCCTTCTACTTCATATTGATTTGATGCTGAATCATGTGTTTCGCATGGGTTTGAATCTAACTCGTTTTTTTCGCCTGCATTTGAAGCTATTTCATTTAAACTGCAGTTATTTGAAGGTAAATCATGTTTTTCCCTCCGATTTCAATATAACTCGTTTGATTCGCATGCAGTTGAAGCTTAATCATGTTTATCACAAGTATTTGAAGCTAAATCATTTGTTTCGCATTGATTTGAAGCTAAGCCTCCTACTTCGCATTGATTTGAAGTTAAATCATGTGTTTCCCTGGGATTTGAAGTAACTGGTTCCATTCGCATGCAATTGACTCTAAATCGTGTTTATCAGAAGTATTTGAAGCTAAACCATTTGTTTCACGTAGATTTGAAGCTAAGCCTTCTACTTCGCATTGATTTGAAGCTAACTCATGTGTTTCCCATGGATTTGAAGCTAACTCGTTTGTTTCGCCTGCATTTGAAGTTATTTCATTTAAACCGCAGGTTTTTGAAGGTAAATCAGTTGTTTCGCATGGATTTGAAGCTAAACCTTTTACTTCGCATTGATTTGAAGTTCAATCATGTGTTTCCCTCGGATTTCAAGCTAACTCGTTTGATTCGCATGCAGTTGAAGCTAAATCATTTTGTTCACAAGTATCTGAACCCAAAACATTTGTTTCGCATTTATTTGAAGCTAAGCCTACTACTTCGCAGTGATTTGAAGTTAAATCATGTGTTTCCCTTGGATTTGAAGCTAAGTCGTTTGATTCGCACGTAGTTGAAGCTAAATCATGTTTATCACAAGTATTTGAAGGTAAATCATTTGTTTCGCATGAATTTGATGCTAAGACTTCTACTTCGCATTGATTTGAAGTTAAATCACGTGTTTCTCTTGAATTTGAAGCTAACTCGTTTGATTCGCATGCAGTTGAAGCTAAATCATTTTGATCACAAGTATCTGAATCCAAAACATTTGTTTTCATTGATTTGAAGCTAAGCCTCCTACTTCGCATTGATTTGAAGTTAAATCATGTGTTTCCCTGGGATTTGAAGCTAACTCGTTCCAGTCGCATGCAATTGACTCTAAATCGTGTTTATCAGAAGTATTTGAAGCTAAACCATTTGTTTCACATGGATTTGAAGCTAAGCCTTCTTGTTCGCATTGATTTGAAGCTAACTCATGTGCTTCGCATGGATTTGAAGGTAACTCGTTTGTTTCGCCTGCATTTGAAGCTATTTCATTTAAACCGCAGATATTTGAAAGTAAATCATTTGTTTCGCATGGATTTGAAGCTAAGCCTTCCACTTCGCATTGATTTGAAGTTAATATCATGTGTTTCTCTGGGATTTGAAGCTAGCTCGTTTGAAACGCATGCAGTTGAAGCTAAATCATGTTTATTACAAGTATCTGAACCCAAGACATATGTTTCGCATTGATTTGGAGCTAAGCCTACTACTTCGCATTGAGTTGAAGTTAAATCATGTGTTTCCCTTGGATTTGAAGCTAAGTCGTTTGATTCGCACGCAGTTGAATCTAAACCATGTTTATCACAAGTATCTGAATCCAAACCATTTGTTTCGCACAGATTTGAAGCTAAGCCTACTACTTCGCATTGATTTGAAGTTAATTCATGTGTTTCTCTTGAATTTGAAGCTAAGCCATCTACATCGCATCGATTTTAAGCAAAATCATTTCTCTCGCTTAGATTTCAAGCTAGCTCGTTTGTTTTGTCTGCATTTGAGGCTATATCACTTATATCGCAAGTATTTGAAGCTAAATCATATGTGTCGCATGGATTTGAAGCTGAACCTTCTACATGGCATTGATTTGAAGCTAAATCTTGTGTATCGCTTGGATTTGAAGCTAAACCTTCTACATAGCATTGATTTGAAGCTTAATCATGGGTTTTGCGTAGATTTGAAGCTAACTCGTTTGTTTCTCCTGCATTTGAAGCTATATCACTTATATCGCAAGTACCTGATGCTAAATTGTTTCTTTCGCTTGGATTTGAAGCTAAGCCTTCTACATCGCATTGATTTGAAGCTACTTAATTTGTTTCGCATGGTATTGAAGACACCTCGTTTGTTCCTCCAGCTTTAGAAGCTATATCACTTATATCGCAAGTATTTGAAGCTAAATCATATGTGTCGCATGGATTTGAAGCTGAACCTTCTACATCGCATTGATTTGAAGCTAAATCTTGTTTATCGCTTGGATTTGAAGCTAACTCGTTCGTTGCGCATGCAGTTAAATCTAAATAATGTACATCACAAGTATTTGAAGCTAAACCATTTGTTTCGCTTGGATTTGAAACAAAGCCTTCTACTTCGCATTAATTGGAAGCTAAATCACGTGTTTCGCGTGGATTTGAAGCTAACTCGTTCGATGCGCACGCAGTTAAGTCTAAATAACGTATATCACAAGTATTTGTAGCTAAACCATTTGTTTCGCATGAATTTGATGCTAAGACTTCTACTTCGCATTGATTTGAAGTTAAATCATGTGTTTCTCTTGAATTTGAAGCTAACTCGTTTGATTCGCATGCAGTTGAAGCTAAATCATTTTGATCACAAGTATCTGAATCCAAAACATTTGTTTCGCATTGATTTGAAGCTAAGCCTCCTACTTCGCATTGATTTGAAATTAAATCTTGTGTTTTCCTGGGATTTGAAGCTAACTCGTTTGATTCGCATGCAGTTGACTCTAAATCCCGTTTATCACAAGTATTTGAAGCTAAACCACATGTTTCGCATGGATTTGAAGTTAATCCTTCTACTTCATATTGATTTGATGCTGAATCATGTGTTTCGCATGGGTTTGAATCTAACTCGTTTTTTTCGCCTGCATTTGAAGCTATTTCATTTAAACTGCAGTTATTTGAAGGTAAATCGTGTTTTTCCCTCCGATTTCAATATAACTCGTTTGATTCGCATGCAGTTGAAGCTTAATCATGTTTATCACAAGTATTTGAAGCTAAATCATTTGTTTCGCATTGATTTGAAGCTAAGCCTCCTACTTCGCATTGATTTGAAGTTAAATCATGTGTTTCCCTGGGATTTGAAGTAACTGGTTCCATTCGCATGCAATTGACTCTAAATCGTGTTTATCAGAAGTATTTGAAGCTAAACCATTTGTTTCACGTAGATTTGAAGCTAAGCCTTCTACTTCGCATTGATTTGAAGCTAACTCATGTGCTTCGCATGGATTTGAAGCTAACTCGTTTGTTTCGCCTGCATTTGAAGCTATTTCATTTAAACCGCAAATATTTGAAGGTAAATCATTTGTTTCGCATGGATTTGAAGCTAAGCCTTCTACTTCGCATTGATTTGAAGCTAACTCATGTGTTTCCCATGGATTTGAAGCTAACTCGTTTGTTTCGCCTGCATTTGAAGTTATTTCATTTAAACCGCAGGTTTTTGAAGGTAAATCAGTTGTTTCGCATGGATTTGAAGCTAAACCTTTTACTTCGCATTGATTTGAAGTTCAATCATGTGTTTCCCTCGGATTTCAAGCTAACTCGTTTGATTCGCATGCAGTTGAAGCTAAATCATTTTGTTCACAAGTATCTGAACCCAAAACATTTGTTTCGCATTTATTTGAAGCTAAGCCTACTACTTCGCAGTGATTTGAAGTTAAATCATGTGTTTCCCTTGGATTTGAAGCTAAGTCGTTTGATTCGCACGTAGTTGAAGCTAAATCATGTTTATCACAAGTATTTGAAGGTAAATCATTTGTTTCGCATGAATTTGATGCTAAGACTTCTACTTCGCATTGATTTGAAGTTAAATCACGTGTTTCTCTTGAATTTGAAGCTAACTCGTTTGATTCGCATGCAGTTGAAGCTAAATCATTTTGATCACAAGTATCTGAATCCAAAACATTTGTTTTCATTGATTTGAAGCTAAGCCTCCTACTTCGCATTGATTTGAAGTTAAATCATGTGTTTCCCTGGGATTTGAAGCTAACTCGTTCCAGTCGCATGCAATTGACTCTAAATCGTGTTTATCAGAAGTATTTGAAGCTAAACCATTTGTTTCACATGGATTTGAAGCTAAGCCTTCTTGTTCGCATTGATTTGAAGCTAACTCATGTGCTTCGCATGGATTTGAAGGTAACTCGTTTGTTTCGCCTGCATTTGAAGCTATTTCATTTAAACCGCAGATATTTGAAAGTAAATCATTTGTTTCGCATGGATTTGAAGCTAAGCCTTCCACTTCGCATTGATTTGAAGTTAATATCATGTGTTTCTCTGGGATTTGAAGCTAGCTCGTTTGAAACGCATGCAGTTGAAGCTAAATCATGTTTATTACAAGTATCTGAACCCAAGACATATGTTTCGCATTGATTTGGAGCTAAGCCTACTACTTCGCATTGAGTTGAAGTTAAATCATGTGTTTCCCTTGGATTTGAAGCTAAGTCGTTTGATTCGCACGCAGTTGAATCTAAACCATGTTTATCACAAGTATCTGAATCCAAACCATTTGTTTCGCACAGATTTGAAGCTAAGCCTACTACTTCGCATTGATTTGAAGTTAATTCATGTGTTTCTCTTGAATTTGAAGCTAAGTCGTTTGATTCGCATGCAGTTGAAGCTAAATCATTTTGATCACAAGTATCTAAATCCAAACCATTTGTTTCGCATTGATTTGAAGCTAAGCCTCCTACTTCGCATTGATTTGAAGTTAAATCATGTGTTTCCCTGGGATTTGAAGCTAACTTATTCCATTCGCATGCAATTGACTCTAAATCGTGGTTATCAGAAGTATTTGAAGCTAAACCATTTGTTTCACATGGATTTGAAGCTAAGCCTTCTACTTCGCATTGATTTGAAGCTAACTCATGTGCTTCGCATGGATGTGAAGCTAACTCGTTTGTTTCGCCTGCATTTGAAGCTATTTCATTTAAACCGCAGGTATTTGAAGGTAATTCATTTGTTTCGCATTGATTTGAAGCTAAGCCTACTACTTCGCATTGATTTGAAGTTAATTCATGTGTTTCTCTTGAATTTGGAGCGAACGCTTACGATTCGTATGCAGTTGAAACTAAATCATGTTTATCACAAGTATTTGAAGCTAAACCATTTGTTTCGCATTGATTTGAAGCTAAGTCTACTACTTTGCATTGATTTGAAGCTGAATCATTTGTTTCGCATGGTCTTGAAGCTAACTCGTTTGTTTCGCCTGCATTTGAAGCTATTTCATTTAAACCGCAGATATTTGAAGGTAAATCATTTGTTTCGCATGGATTTGAAGCTAAGCCTTCCACTTCGCATTGATTTGAAGTTAATATCATGTGTTTCTCTTGGATTTGAAGCTAACTCGCTTGAATCGCATGCAGTTGAAGCTAAATCATGTTTATTACAAGTATCTGAACCCAAAACATTTGTTTCGCATTGATTTGAAGCTAAGGCTACTACTTCGCATTGAGTTGAAGTTAAATCATGTGTTTCCCTTGGATTTGAAGCTAAGTCGTTTGATTCGCACGCAGTTGAAGCTAAATCATGTTTATCACAAGTATTTGAAGGTAAATCATTTGTTTCGCATGAATTTGATGCTAAGACTTCTACTTCGCATTGATTTGAAGTTAAATCATGTGTTTCTCTTGAATTTGAAGCTAACTCGTTTGATTCGCATGCAGTTGAAGCTAAATCATTTTGATCACAAGTATCTGAACCCAAAACATTTGTTTCGCATTGATTTGAAGCTAAGCCTACTACTTCGCATTGATTTGAAGTTAAATCATGTGTTTCCCTGGGATTTGAAGCTAACTCGTTCCATTCGCATGCAATTGACTCTAAATCGTGTTTATCAGAAGTATTTGAAGCTAAACCATTTGTTTCACATGGATTTGAAACTAAGCCTTCTACTTCGCATTGATTTGAAGCTAACTCATGTGCTTCGCATGGATTTGAAGCTAACTCGTTTGTTTCGCCTGCATTTGAAGCTATTACATTTAAACCGCAGATATTTGAAGGTAAATCATTTGTTTCACATGGATTTGAAGTTAAGCCTTCCACTTCGCATTGATTTGAAGTTAATATCATGTGTTTCTCTTGGATTTGAAGCTAACTCGTTTGAATCGCATGCAGTTGTAGCTAAATCATGTTTACTGCAAGTATCCAAACCCAAAACATTTGTTTCGCATTGATTTGAAGCTAAGCCTACTACTTCGCATTGATTTGAAGTTAAATCATGTGTTTCCCTGGGATTTGAAGCTAACTCGTTCCATTCGCATGCAATTGACTCTAAATCGTGTTTATCAGAAGTATTTGAAGCTAAACCATTTGTTTCACATGGATTTGAAGCTAAGCCTTCTTGTTCGCATTGATTTGAAGCTAACTCATGTGCTTCGCATGGATTTGAAGGTAACTCGTTTGTTTCGCCTGCATTTGAAGCTATTTCATTTAAACCGCAGATATTTGAAAGTAAATCATTTGTTTCGCATGGATTTGAAGCTAAGCCTTCCATTTCGCATTGATTTGAAGTTAATATCATGTGTTTCCCTTGGATTTGAAGCTAAGTCGTTTGATTCGCACGCAGTTGAAGCTAAATCATGTTTATTAGAAGTATCTGAACCCAAAACATTTGTTTCGCATTGATTTGAAGCTAAGCCTACTACTTCGCATTGAGTTGAATTTAAATCATGTGTTTCCCTTGGATTTGAAGCTAAGTCGTTTGATTCGCACGCAGTTGAAGCTAAATCATGTTTATCACAAGTATTTGAAGGTAAATCATTTGTTTCGCATGAATTTGATGCTAAGACTTTTACTTCGCATTGATTTGAAGTTAAATCATGTGTTTCTCTTGAATTTGAAGCTAACTCGTTTGATTCGTATGCAGTTGAAACTAAATCATGTTTATCACAAGTATTTGAAGCTAAACCATTTGTTTCGCATTGATTTGAAGCTAAGTCTACTACTTTGCATTGATTTGAAGCTGAATCATGTGTTTCGCATGGTCTTGAAGCTAACTCGTTTGTTTCGCCTGCATTTGAAGCTATTTCATTTAAACCGCAGATATTTGAAGGTAAATCATTTGGTTCGCATGGATTTGAAGCTAAGCCTTCCACTTCGCATTGATTTGAAGTTAATATCATGTGTTTCTCTTGGATTTGAAGCTAACTCGTTTGAATCGCATGCAGTTGAAGCTAAATCATGTTTATTACAAGTATCTGAACCCAAAACATTTGTTTCGCACTGATTTGAAGCTAAGGCTACTACTTCGCATTGAGTTGAAGTTAAATCATGTGTTTCCCTTGGTTTTGAAGCTAAGTCGTATGATTCGCACGCAGTTGAAGCTAAATCATGTTTATCACAAGTATTTGAAGGTAAATCATTTGTTTCGCATGAATTTGATGCTAAGACTTCTACTTCGCATTCATTTGAAGTTAAATCATGTGTTTCTCTTGAATTTGAAGCTAACTCGTTTGATTCGCATGCAGTTGAAGCTATATCACTTTGATCACAAGTATCTGAACCCAAAACATTTGTTTCGCATTGATTTGAAGCTAAGCCAACTACTTCGCATTGATTTGAAGTTAAATCATGTGTTTCCCTGGGATTTGAAGCTAACTCGTTCCATTCGCATGCAATTGACTCTAAATCGTGTTTATCAGAAGTATTTGAAGCTAAACCATTTGTTTCACATGGATTTGAAACTAAGCCTTCTACTTCGCATTGATTTGAAGCTAACTCATGTGCTTCGCATGGATTTGAAGCTAACTCGTTTGTTTCGCCTGCATTTGAAGCTATTACATTTAAACCGCAGATATTTGAAGGTAAATCATTTGTTTCACATGGATTTGAAGTTAAGCCTTCCACTTCGCATTGATTTGAAGTTAATATCACGTGTTTCTCTTGGATTTGAAGCTAACTCGTTTGAATCGCATGCAGTTGTAGCTAAATCATGTTTATTACAAGTATCTGAACCCAAAACATTTGTTTCGCATTGTTTTGAAGCTAAGCCTCCTACTTCGCATTGATTCGAAGTTAAATCATGTGTTTCCCTGGGATTTGAAGCTAACTCGTTCCATTCGCATGCAATTGACTCTAAATCGTGTTTATCAGAAGTATTTGAAGCTAAACCATTTGTTTCACATGGATTTGAAGCTAAGCCTTCTACTTCGCATTGATTTGAAGCTAACTCATGTGCTTCGCATGGATTTGAAGCTAACTCGTTTGTTTCGCCTGCATTTGAAGCTATTTCATTTAAACCGCAGATATTTGAAGGTAAATCATTTGTTTCACATGGATTTGAAGCTAAGCCTTCCACTTCGCATTGATTTGAAGTTAATATCATGTGTTTCTCTTGGATTTGAAGCTAACTCGTTCGAATCGCATGCAGTTGTAGCTAAATCATGTTTATTACAAGTATCTGAACTCAAAACATTTGTTTCGCATTGTTTTGAAGCTAAGCCTCCTACTTCGCATTGATTTGAAGTTAAATCATGTGTTTCCCTGGGATTTGAAGCTAACTCGTTCCATTCGCATGCAATTGACTCTAAATCGTGTTTATCAGAAGTATTTGAAGCTAAACCATTTGTTTCACATGGATTTGAAGCTAAGCCTTCTACTTCGCATTGATTTGAAGCTTACTCATGTGCTTCGCATGGATTTGAAGCTAACTCGTTTGTTTCGCCTGCATTTGAAGCTATTTCATTTAAACCGGAGATATTTGAAGGTAAATCATTTGTTTCACATGGATATGAAGCTAAGTCTTCCACTTCGCATTGATTTGAAGTTAATATCATGTGTTTCTCTTGGATTTGAAGCTAACTCGTTCGAATCGCATGCAGTTGTAGCTAAATCATGTTTATTACAAGTATCTGAACCCAAAACATTTGTTTCGCATTGTTTTGAAGCTAAGCCTACTACTTCGCATTGAGTTGAATTTAAATCAGGTGTTTCCCTTGGATTTGAAGCTAAGTCGTTTGATTCGCACGCAGTTGAAGCTAAATCATGTTTATCACAAGTATTTGAAGGTAAATCATTTGTTTCGCGTGAATTTGATGCTAAGACTTTTACTTCGCATTGATTTGAAGTTAAATCATGTGTTTCTCTTGAATTTGAAGCTAACTCGTTTGATTCGCATGCAGTAGAAGCTAAATCATTTTGTTCACAAGTATCTGAACCCAAAACATTTGTTTCGCATTGATTTGAAGCTAAGCCTCCTACTTCGCATTGATTTGAAGTTAAATCATGTGTTTCCCTGGGATTTGAAGCTAATTCGTTCCATTCGCATGCAATTGACTCTAAATCGTGTTTATCAGAAGTATTTGAAGCTAAACCATTTATTTCACATGGATTTGAAGCTAAGCCTTCTACTTCGCATTGATTTGAAGCTAACTCATGTGCTTCGCATGGATTTGAAGCTAACTCGTTTGTTTCGCCTGCATTTGAAGCTATTTCATTTAAACCGCAGATATTTGAAGGTAAATCATTTGTTTCACATGGATTTGAAGCTAAGGCTACTACTTCGCATTGATTTGAAGTTAATTCATGTGTTTCTCTTGAATTTGAAGCTAAGCCGTTTGATTCGATTGCAGTTGAAGCTAAATCATTTTGATCACAAGTATCTGAATCCAAACCATTTGTTTCGCATTGATTTGAAGTTAAATCATGTGTTTCCCTGGGATTTGAAGCTAACTTATTCCATTCGCATGCAATTGACTCTAAATCGTGGTTATCAGAAGTATTTGAAGCTAAACCATTTGTTTCGCATGGATTTGAAGCTAAGCCTTCTACTTCGCATTGATTTGAAGATAACTCATGTGCTTCGCATGGATGTGAAGCTAACTCGTTTGTTTCGCCTGCATTTGAAGCTATTTCATTTAAGCCGCAGGTATTTGAAGGTAATTCATTTGTTTCGCATTGATTTGAAGCTAAGCCTACTACTTCGCATTGATTTGAAGTTAGTTCATGTGTTTCTCTTGAATTTGGAGCGAACTCGTTCGATTCGTATGCAGTTGAAACTAAATCATGTTTATCACAAGTATTTGAAGCTAAACCATTTGTGTCGCATTGATTTGAAGCTAAGTCTACTACTTTGCATTGATTTGAAGCTGAATCATTTGTTTCGCATGGTCTTGAAGCTAACTCGTTTGTTTCGCCTGCATTTGAAGCTATTTCATTTAAACCGCAGATATTTGAAGGTAAATCATTTGTTTCGCATGGATTTGAAGCTAAGCCTTCCACTTCGCATTGATTTGAAATTAATATCATGTGTTTCTCTTGGATTTGAAGCTAACTCGTTTGAATCGCATGCAGTTGAAGCTAAATCATGTTTATTACAAGTATCTGAACCCAAAACATTTGTTTCGCATTGATTTGAAGCTAAGGCTACTACTTCGCATTGAGTTGAAGTTAAATCATGTGTTTCCCTGGGATTTGAAGCTAACTCGTTCCCTTCGCATGCAATTGACTCTAAATCGTGTTTATCAGAAGTATTTGAAGCTAGACCATTTGTTTCACATGGATTTGAAGCTAAGCCTTCTTGTTCGCATTGATTTGAAGCCAACTCATGTGCTTCGCATGGATGTGAAGCTAACTCGTTTGTTTCGCCTGCATTTGAAGCTATTTTATTTAAACCGCAGGTATTTGAAGGTAATTCATTTGTTTCGCATTGATTTGTAGCTAAGCCTACTACTTCGCATTGATTTGAAGTTAATTCACGTGTTTCTCTTGAATTTGAAGCTAAGTCGTTTGATTCGCATGCAGTTGAAGCTAAATCATTTTGATCACAAGTATCTGAATCCAAACCATTTGTTTCGCATTGATTTGAAGCTAAGCCTCCTACTTCGCATTGATTTGAAGCTGAATCATGTGTTTCGCATGGTCTTGAAGCTAACTCGTTTGTTTCGCCTGCATTTGAAGCTATTTCATTTAAACCACAAGTATTTGAAGGTAAATCATTTGTTTCGCATGGATTTGAAGCTAAGCCTTCCACTTCGCATTGATTTGAAGTTAAATCATGTGTTTCTCTTGAATTTGAAGCTAACTCGTTTGATTCGCATGCAGTTGAAGCTAAATCATTTCGATCACAAGTATCTGAACCCAAAACATTTGTTTCGCATTGATTTGAAGCTAAGCCTACTACTTCGCATTGATTTGAAGTTAAACCATGTGTTTCCCTCGGATTTGAAGCTAAGTCGTTTGATTCGCACGCAGTTGAAGCTAAATCATGTTTATCACAAGTATTTCAAGGTAAATCATTTGTTTCGCATGAATTTGATGCTAAGACTTCTACTTCGCATTGATTTGAAGTTATATCATGTGTTTCTCTTGAATTTGAAGCTAACTCGTTTGATTCGCATGCAGTTGAAGCTAAATCATTTTGTTCACAAGTATCTGAACCCAAAACATTTGTTTCGCATTGTTTTGAAGCTAAGCCTCCTACTTCGCATTGATTTGAAGTTAAATCATGTGTTTCCCTGGGATTTGAAGCTAACTCGTTCCATTCGCATGCAATTGACTCTAAATCGTGTTTATCAGAAGTATTTGAAGCTAAACCATTTGTTTCACATGGATTTGAAGCTTAGCCTTCTACCTCGCATTGATTTGAAGCTAACTCATGTGCTTCGCATGGATTTGAAGCTAACTCGTTTGTTTCGCCTGCATTTGAAGCTATTTCATTTAAACCGCAGATATTTGGAGGTAAATCATTTGTTTCACATGGATTTGAAGCTAAGCCTACTACTTCGCATTGATTTGAAGTTAATTCATGTGTTTCTCTTGAATTTGAAGCTAAGTCTTTTGATTCGCATGCAGTTGAAGCTAAATCATTTTGATCACAAGTATCTGAATCCAAACCATTTGTTTCGCATTGATTTGAAGCTAAGCCTCCTACTTCGCATTGATTTGAAGTTAAATCATGTGTTTCCCTGGGATTTGAAGCTAACTCGTTCCATTCGCATGCAATTGACTCTAAATCGTGTTTATCAGAAGTATTTGAAGCAAACCATTTGTTTCACATGGATTTGATGCTAAGCCTTCTACCTCGCATTGATTTGAAGCTAACTCATGTGCTTCGCATGGATTTGAAGCTAACTCGTTTGTTTCGCCTGCATTTGAAGCTATTTCATTTAAACCGCAGATATTTGAAGGTAAATCATTTGTTTCACATGCATTTGAAGCTAAGCCTTCCACTTCGCATTGATTTGAAGTTAATATCATGTGTTTCTCTCGGATTTGAAGCTAACTCGTTTGAATCGCATGCAGTTGAAGCTAAATCATTTTGATCACAAGTATCTGAACCCAAAACATTTGTTTCGCATTGATTTGAAGCTAAGCCTACTACTTCGCATTGATTTGAAGTTAATTCATGTGTTTCTCTTGAATTTGAAGCTAAGTCGTTTGATTCGCATGCAGTTGAAGCTAAATCATTTTGATCACAAGTATCTGAATCCAAACAATTTGTTTCGCATTGATTTGAAGCTAAGCCTCCTACTTCGCATTGATTTGAAGTTAAATCATGTGTTTCGCTTGAATTTGAAGCTAAGTCGTTTGATTCGCATGCAGTTGAAGCTAAATCATTTTGATCACAAGTATCTGAATCCAAACTATTTGTTTCGCATTGATTTGAAGGTAAGCCTCCTACTCCGCATTGATTTGAAGTTAAATCATGTGTTTCCCTTGGATTTGAAACTAAGTCGTTTGATTCGCACGCAGTTGAAGCTAAATCATGTTTATCGCAAGTATTTGAAGGTAAATCATTTGTTTCGCATGAATTTGATGCTAAGACTTCTCCTTCGCATTGATTTGAAGTTAAATCATGTGTTTCCCTTGGATTTGAAGCTAAGTCGTTTGATTCGCACGCAGTTGAAGCTAAATCATGTTTATCACAAGTATTTGAAGGTAAATCATTTGTTTCGCATGAATTTGATGCTAAGACTTCTACTTCGCATTGATTTGAAGTTATATCATGTGTTTCTCTTGAATTTGAAGCTAACTCGTTTGATTCGCATGCAGTTGAAGCTAAATCATTTTGTTCACATGTATCTGAACCCAAAACATTTGTTTCGCATTGATTTGAAGCTAAGCCTACTACATCGCATTGATTTGAAATTAAACCATGTGTTTCCCTCGGATTTGAAGCTAAGTCGTTTGATTCGCACGCAGTTGAAGCTAAATCATGTTTATCACAAGTATTTCAAGGTAAATCATTTGTTTCGCATGAATTTGATGCTAAGACTTCTACTTCGCATTGATTTGAAATTAAATCATGTGTTTCTCTTGAATTTGAAGCTAACTCGTTTGCTTCGCATGCAGTTGAAGCTAAATCATTTTGTTCACAAGTATCTGAACCCAAAACATTTGTTTTGCATTGATTTGAAGCTAAGCCTACTACTTCGCATTGATTTGAAATTAAACCATGTGTTTCCCTCGGATTTGAAGCTAAGTCGTTTGATTCGCACGCAGTTGAAGCTAAATCATGTTTATCACAAGTATTTCAAGGTAAATCATTTGTTTCGCATGAATTTGATGCTAAGACTTCTACTTCGCATTGATTTGAAGTTAAATCATGTGTTTCTCTTGAATTTGAAGCTAACTCGTTTGATTCGCATGCAGTTGAAGCTAAATCATTTTGTTCACAAGTATCTGAACCCAAAACATTTGTTTCGCATTGTTTTGAAGCTAAGCCTACTGCTTCGCATTGATTTGAAGTTAAACCATGTGTTTCCCTTGGATTTGAAGCTAAGTCGTTTGATTCGCACGCAGTTGAAGCTAAATCATGTTTATCGCAAGTATTTGAAGGTAAATCATTTGTTTCGCATGAATTTGATGCTAAGACTTCTCCTTCGCATTGATTTGAAGCTAACTCATATGCTTCGCATGGATGTGATGCTAACTCGTTTGTTTCGCCTGCATTTGAAGCTATTTCATTTAAACCGCAGGTATTTGAAGGTAATTTATTTGTTTCGCATTGATTTGAAGCTAAGCCTACTACTTCCCATTGATTTGAAGTTAATTCGTGTGTTTCTCTTGAATTTGAAGCGAACTCGTTCGATTCGTATGCAGTTGAAACTAAATCATGTTCATCACAAGTATTTGAATCTAAACCATTTGTTTCGCATTGATTTGAAGCTAAGTCTACTACTTTGCATTGATTTGAAGCTGAGTCATGTGTTTCGCATGGTCTTGAAGCTAACTCGTTTTTTTCGCCTGCATTTGAAGCTATTTCATTTAAACCGCAAGTATCTGAACCCAAAACATTTGTTTCGCATTGTTTTGAAGCTAAGCCAACTACTTCGCATTGATTTGAAGTTAAACCATGTGTTTCCCTTGGATTTGAAGCTAAGTCGTTTGATTCGCATGCAGTTGAAGCTAAATCATTTTGATCACAAGTATCTGAATCCAAACTATTTGTTTCGCATTGATTTGAAGCTAAGCCTCCTACTTCGCATTGATTTGAAGTTAAATCATGTGTTTCCCTGGGATTTGAAGCGAACTCGTTCGATTCGTATGCAGTTGAAACTAAATCATGTTTATCACAAGTATTTGAAGCTAATCCATTTGTTTCACATGGATTTGAAGCTAAGCCTTCTACTTCGCATTGATTTGGAGCTAACTCATGTGCTTCGCATGGATTTGAAGCTAACTCGTTTGTTTTGCCTGCATTTGAAGCTATTTCATTTAAACCGCAGGTATTTGAAGGTAATTCATTTGTTTCGCATTGATTTGAAGCAAAGCCTACTACTTCGCATTGATTTGAAGTTAATTCATGTGTTTCTCTTGAATTTGAAGCGAATTCGTTCGATTCGTATGCAGTTGAAACTAAATCATGTTTATCACAAGTATTTGAAGCTAATCCATTTGTTTCGCATTGATTTGAAGCTAAGTCTACTACTTCGCATTGATTTGAAGCTGAATCATGTGTTTCGCATGGTCTTGAAGCTAACTCGTTTGTTTCGCCTGCATTTGAAGCTATTTCATTTAAACCGCAAGTATCTGAACCCAAAACATTTGTTTCGCATTGTTTTGAAGCTAAGCCTACTACTTCACATTGATTTGAAGTTAAACCATGTGTTTCCCTTGGATTTGAAGCTAAGTCGTTTGATTCGCATGCAGTTGAAGCTAAATCATTTTGATCACCAGTATCTGAATCCAAACTATTTGTTTCGCATTGATTTGAAGCTAAGCCTCCTACTTCGCATTGATTTGAAGTTAAATCATGTGTTTCCCTGGGATTTGAAGCGAACTCGTTCGATTCGTATGCAGTTGAAACTAAATCATGTTTATCACAAGTATTTGAAGCTAATCCATTTGTTTCACATGGATTTGAAGCTAAGCCTTCTACTTCGCATTGATTTGAAGCTAACTCATGTGTTTCGCATGGTCTTGAAGCTAACTCGTTTGTTTCGCCTGCATTTGAAGCTATTTCATTTAAACCGCAAGTATTTGAAGGTAAATCATTCGTTTCGCATGGATTTGAAGCTAAGCCTTCCACTTCGCATTGATTTGAAGTTAATATCATATGTTTCTCTTGGACTTGAAGCTAACTCGTTTGAATCGCATGCAGTTGAAGCTAAACCATGTTTATCACAAGTTTCTTAATCCAAACCATTTGTTTCGCACAGATTTGAAGCTAAGCCTCCTACTTCGCATTGATTTGAAGTTAGATCATGTGTTTCCCTGGGATTTGAAGCTAACTCGTTCCATTCGCATGCAATTGACTCTAAATCGTGTTTATCAGAAGTATTTGAAGCTAAACCATTTGTTTCACATGGATTTGAAGCCAAGCCTTCTACTTCGCATTGATTTGAAGCTAACTCATGTGCTTCGCATGGATTTGAAGCTAACTCGTTTGTTTCGCCTGCATTTGAAGCTATTTCATTTAAACCGCAGGTATTTGAAGGTAAATCATTTGTTTCGCATGGATTTGAAGCTAAGCCTTCTACTTCGCATTGATTTGAAGTTAAATCATGTGTTTGCCTGGGATTTGAAGCTAACTCGTTTGATTCGCATGCAGTTGACTCTAAATCCCGTTTATCACAAGTATTTGAAGCTAAACCACATGTTTCGCATGGATTTGAAGTTAAGCCTTCTACTTCATATTGATTTGATGCTGAATCATGTGTCTCGCATGGGTTTGATGCTAACTCGTTTTTTTCGCCTGCATTTGAAGCTATTTCATTTCAACCGCAGTTATTTGAAGGTAAATCATGTGTTTCCCTCCGATTTCAATATAACTCGTTTGATTAGCATGCAGTTGAAGCTTAATAATGTTTATCACAAGTATTTGAAGCTAAATCATTTGTTTCGCATTGATTTGAAGCTAAACCTACTACCTCGCATTGATTTGAAGTTAAATCATGTGTTTCCCTTGGACTTGAAGCTAATTCGTTTGATTCGCATGCAGTTGACTCTAAATCGTGTTCATCACAAGTATTTGATGCTGAACCACATGTTTCGCATGGATTTGAAGCTAATCCTTCTACTTCGCATTGATTTGAAGTTAAATCATGTGTTTCTCTTGAATTTGAAGCTAACTCGTTTGATTCGCATGCAGTTGAAGCTAAATCATTTCGATCACAAGTATCAGAATCCAAACAATTTGTTTCGCATTGATTTGACGCTAAGCCTACTACTTCGTATTGATTTGAAGTTAAATAGTGTGTTTCTCTGGGATTTGAAGCTAACTCGTTTGATTCGAAAGCAGTTGACTCTAAATCGTGCTTATCACAAGTATTTGAAGCTAAACCATTTGTTTCGCATGGATTTGAAGATAAGCCTTCTACTTCATATTGATTTGATGCTAAATCATGAGTTTCGCATGGATTTAATGCTAACTCGTTTTTTTCGCCTGCATTTGAAGCTATTTCATTTAAACCGCAGATATTTGAAGGTAAATCATTTGTTTCGCATGGATTTGAAGTTAAGCCTTCTACTTCATATTGATTTGATGCTAAATCATGAGTTTCCAAATCCATTTGTTTCACATGGATTTGAAGCTAAGCCTTCTACTTCGCATTGATTTGGAGCTAACTCATGTGCTTCGCATGGATTTGAAGCTAACTCGTTTGTTTTGCCTGCATTTGAAGCTATTTCATTTAAACCGCAGGTATTTGAAGGTAATTCATTTGTTTCGCATTGATTTGAAGCAAAGCCTACTACTTCGCATTGATTTGAAGTTAATTCATGTGTTTCTCTTGAATTTGAAGCGAATTCGTTCGATTCGTATGCAGTTGAAACTAAATCATGTTTATCACAAGTATTTGAAGCTAATCCATTTGTTTCGCATTGATTTGAAGCTAAGTCTACTACTTCGCATTGATTTGAAGCTGAATCATGTGTTTCGCATGGTCTTGAAGCTAACTCGTTTGTTTCGCCTGCATTTGAAGCTATTTCATTTAAACCGCAAGTATCTGAACCCAAAACATTTGTTTCGCATTGTTTTGAAGCTAAGCCTACTACTTCGCATTGATTTGAAGTTAAACCATGTGTTTCCCTTGGATTTGAAGCTAAGTCGTTTGATTCGCATGCAGTTGAAGCTAAATCATTTTGATCACCAGTATCTGAATCCAAACTATTTGTTTCGCATTGATTTGAAGCTAAGCCTACTACTTCCCATTGATTTGAAGTTAATTCGTGTGTTTCTCTTGAATTTGAAGCGAACTCGTTCGATTCGTATGCAGTTGAAACTAAATCATGTTTATCACAAGTATTTGAATCTAAACCATTTGTTTCGCATTGATTTGAAGCTAAGTCTACTACTTTGCATTGATTTGAAGCTAAATCATGTGTTTCCCTGGGATTTGAAGCGAATTCGTTCGATTCGTATGCAGTTGAAACTAAATCATGTTTATCACAAGTATTTGAATCTAAACCATTTGTTTCGCATTGATTTGAAGCTAAGTCTACTACTTTGCATTGATTTGAAGCTGAGTCATGTGTTTCGCATGGTCTTGAAGCTAACTCGTTTGTTTCGCCTGCATTTGAAGCTATTTCATTTAAACCGCAAGTATCTGAACCCAAAACATTTGTTTCGCATTGTTTTGAAGCTAAGCCAACTACTTCGCATTGATTTGAAGTTAAACCATGTGTTTCCCTTGGATTTGAAGCTAAGTCGTTTGATTCGCATGCAGTTGAAGCTAAATCATTTTGATCACAAGTATCTGAATCCAAACTATTTGTTTCGCATTGATTTGAAGCTAAGCCTCCTACTTCGCATTGATTTGAAGTTAAATCATGTGTTTCCCTGGGATTTGAAGCGAACTCGTTCGATTCGTATGCAGTTGAAACTAAATCATGTTTATCACAAGTATTTGAAGCTAATCCATTTGTTTCACATGGATTTGAAGCTAAGCCTTCTACTTCGCATTGATTTGGAGCTAACTCATGTGCTTCGCATGGATTTGAAGCTAACTCGTTTGTTTTGCCTGCATTTGAAGCTATTTCATTTAAACCGCAGGTATTTGAAGGTAATTCATTTGTTTCGCATTGATTTGAAGCAAAGCCTACTACTTCGCATTGATTTGAAGTTAATTCATGTGTTTCTCTTGAATTTGAAGCGAATTCGTTCGATTCGTATGCAGTTGAAACTAAATCATGTTTATCACAAGTATTTGAAGCTAATCCATTTGTTTCGCATTGATTTGAAGCTAAGTCTACTACTTCGCATTGATTTGAAGCTGAATCATGTGTTTCGCATGGTCTTGAAGCTAACTCGTTTGTTTCGCCTGCATTTGAAGCTATTTCATTTAAACCGCAAGTATCTGAACCCAAAACATTTGTTTCGCATTGTTTTGAAGCTAAGCCTACTACTTCGCATTGATTTGAAGTTAAACCATGTGTTTCCCTTGGATTTGAAGCTAAGTCGTTTGATTCGCATGCAGTTGAAGCTAAATCATTTTGATCACCAGTATCTGAATCCAAACTATTTGTTTCGCATTGATTTGAAGCTAAGCCTCCTACTTCGCATTGATTTGAAGTTAAATCATGTGTTTCCCTGGGATTTGAAGCGAACTCGTTCGATTCGTATGCAGTTGAAACTAAATCATGTTTATCACAAGTATTTGAAGCTAATCCATTTGTTTCACATGGATTTGAAGCTAAGCCTTCTACTTCGCATTGATTTGAAGCTAACTCATGTGTTTCGCATGGTCTTGAAGCTAACTCGTTTGTTTCGCCTGCATTTGAAGCTATTTCATTTAAACCGCAAGTATTTGAAGGTAAATCATTCGTTTCGCATGGATTTGAAGCTAAGCCTTCTACTTCGCATTGATTTGAAGCTAACTCATGTGCTTCGCATGATTTGAAGCTAACTCGTTTGTTTCGCCTGCATTTGAAGCTATTTCATTTAAACCGCAGGTATTTGAAGGTAAATCATTTGTTTCGCATGGATTTGAAGCTAAGCCTTCTACTTCGCATTGATTTGAAGTTAAATCATGTGTTTTCCTGGGATTGAAGCTAACTCGTTTGATTCGCATGCAGTTGACTCTAAATCCCGTTTATCACAAGTATTTGAAGCTAAACCACATGTTTCGCATGGATTGAAGTTAAGCCTTCTACTTCATATAGATTTGATGCTGAATCATGTGTTTCGCATGGGTTTGATGCTAACTCGTTTTTTTCGCCTGCATTTGAAGCTATTTCATTTCAACCGCAGTTATTTGAAGGTAAATCATGTGTTTCCCTCCGATTTCAATATAACTCGTTTGATTAGCATGCAGTTGAAGCTTAATATGTTTATCACAAGTATTTGAAGCTAAAACATTTGTTTCGCATTGATTTGAAGCTAAACCTACTACCTCGCATTGATTTGAAGTTAAATCATGTGTTTCCCTTGACTTGAAGCTAATTCGTTTGATTCGCATGCAGTTGACTCTAAATCGTGTTCATCACAAGTATTTGATGCTGAACCACATGTTTCGCATGGATTTGAAGTTAAGCCTTCTACTTCATATTGATTTGATTGCTAAATCATGTGTTCGCATGGCTTTATGCTAACTCGTTTTTTTCGCCTGCATTTGAGCTATTTCATTTAAACCGCAGATATTTGAAGGTAAATCATTTGTTTCGCATGGATTTGAAGTTAAGCCTTCTACTTCATATTGATTTGATGCTAAATCATGAGTTTCGCATGGATTTAATGCTAACTCGTTTTTTCGCGTGTATTTGAAGCTATTTCATTTAAACCGCAGATATTTGAAGGTAAATCATTTGTTTCGCATGGATTTGAAGCTAAGGCTTCTACTTCGCATTGATTTGAAGTTAATATCATGTGTTTCTCTGGGATTTGAAGCTAACTCGTTCCATTCGCATGCAATTGACTCTAAATCGAGTTTATCACAAGTATTTGAATCTAAACCATTTTTTTCACATGGAATGAAGCTAAGCCTTCTACTTGACATTGATTTGATGCTAACTCATGTGCTTCGCATGGATTTGAAGCTAACTCGTTTGTTTTCGCCTGCATTTGAAGCTATTTCATTTAAACCGCAGGTATTTGAACGTAAATCATTTGTTTCGCATTGATTTGGAGCTACTCATGTGCTTCGCATGGATTTGAAGCTAACTCGTTTGTTTTGCCTGCATTTGAAGCTATTTCATTTAAACCGCAGGTATTTGAATGGTAATTCATTTGTTCGCATTGATTTGAAGCAAACCCTACTACTTCGCATTGATTTGAAGTTAATTCATGTGTTTCTCTTGAATTTGAAGCGAATTCGTTCGATTCGTATGCAGTTGAAACTAAATCATGTTTATCACAAGTATTTGAATCTAAACCATTTGTTTCGCATTGATTTGAAGCTAAGTCTACTACTTTGCATTGATTTGAAGCTGAGTCATGTGTTTCGCATGGTCTTGAAGCTAACTCGTTTGTTTCGCCTGCATTTGAAGCTATTTCATTTAAACCGCAAGTATCTGAACCCAAAACATTTGTTTCGCATTGTTTTGAAGCTAAGCCAACTACTTCGCATTGATTTGAAGTTAAACCATGTGTTTCCCTTGGATTTGAAGCTAAGTCGTTTGATTCGCATGCAGTTGAAGCTAAATCATTTTGATCACAAGTATCTGAATCCAAACTATTTGTTTCGCATTGATTTGAAGGTAAGCCTCCTACTCCGCATTGATTTGAAGTTAAATCATGTGTTTCCCTTGGATTTGAAACTAAGTCGTTTGATTCGCACGCAGTTGAAGCTAAATCATGTTTATCGCAAGTATTTGAAGGTAAATCATTTGTTTCGCATGAATTTGATGCTAAGACTTCTCCTTCGCATTGATTTGAAGTTAAATCATGTGTTTCCCTTGGATTTGAAGCTAAGTCGTTTGATTCGCACGCAGTTGAAGCTAAATCATGTTTATCACAAGTATTTGAAGGTAAATCATTTGTTTCGCATGAATTTGATGCTAAGACTTCTACTTCGCATTGATTTGAAGTTATATCATGTGTTTCTCTTGAATTTGAAGCTAACTCGTTTGATTCGCATGCAGTTGAAGCTAAATCATTTTGTTCACATGTATCTGAACCCAAAACATTTGTTTCGCATTGATTTGAAGCTAAGCCTACTACATCGCATTGATTTGAAATTAAACCATGTGTTTCCCTCGGATTTGAAGCTAAGTCGTTTGATTCGCACGCAGTTGAAGCTAAATCATGTTTATCACAAGTATTTCAAGGTAAATCATTTGTTTCGCATGAATTTGATGCTAAGACTTCTACTTCGCATTGATTTGAAATTAAATCATGTGTTTCTCTTGAATTTGAAGCTAACTCGTTTGCTTCGCATGCAGTTGAAGCTAAATCATTTTGTTCACAAGTATCTGAACCCAAAACATTTGTTTCGCATTGATTTGAAGCTAAGCCTACTACTTCGCATTGATTTGAAATTAAACCATGTGTTTCCCTCGGATTTGAAGCTAAGTCGTTTGATTCGCACGCAGTTGAAGCTAAATCATGTTTATCACAAGTATTTCAAGGTAAATCATTTGTTTCGCATGAATTTGATGCTAAGACTTCTACTTCGCATTGATTTGAAGTTAAATCATGTGTTTCTCTTGAATTTGAAGCTAACTCGTTTGATTCGCATGCAGTTGAAGCTAAATCATTTTGTTCACAAGTATCTGAACCCAAAACATTTGTTTCGCATTGTTTTGAAGCTAAGCCTACTGCTTCGCATTGATTTGAAGTTAAACCATGTGTTTCCCTTGGATTTGAAGCTAAGTCGTTTGATTCGCACGCAGTTGAAGCTAAATCATGTTTATCGCAAGTATTTGAAGGTAAATCATTTGTTTCGCATGAATTTGATGCTAAGACTTCTCCTTCGCATTGATTTGAAGCTAACTCATATGCTTCGCATGGATGTGATGCTAACTCGTTTGTTTCGCCTGCATTTGAAGCTATTTCATTTAAACCGCAGGTATTTGAAGGTAATTTATTTGTTTCGCATTGATTTGAAGCTAAGCCTACTACTTCCCATTGATTTGAAGTTAATTCGTGTGTTTCTCTTGAATTTGAAGCGAACTCGTTCGATTCGTATGCAGTTGAAACTAAATCATGTTTATCACAAGTATTTGAATCTAAACCATTTGTTTCGCATTGATTTGAAGCTAAGTCTACTACTTTGCATTGATTTGAAGCTGAGTCATGTGTTTCGCATGGTCTTGAAGCTAACTCGTTTTTTTCGCCTGCATTTGAAGCTATTTCATTTAAACCGCAAGTATCTGAACCCAAAACATTTGTTTCGCATTGTTTTGAAGCTAAGCCAACTACTTCGCATTGATTTGAAGTTAAACCATGTGTTTCCCTTGGATTTGAAGCTAAGTCGTTTGATTCGCATGCAGTTGAAGCTAAATCATTTTGATCACAAGTATCTGAATCCAAACTATTTGTTTCGCATTGATTTGAAGCTAAGCCTCCTACTTCGCATTGATTTGAAGTTAAATCATGTGTTTCCCTGGGATTTGAAGCGAACTCGTTCGATTCGTATGCAGTTGAAACTAAATCATGTTTATCACAAGTATTTGAAGCTAATCCATTTGTTTCACATGGATTTGAAGCTAAGCCTTCTACTTCGCATTGATTTGGAGCTAACTCATGTGCTTCGCATGGATTTGAAGCTAACTCGTTTGTTTTGCCTGCATTTGAAGCTATTTCATTTAAACCGCAGGTATTTGAAGGTAATTCATTTGTTTCGCATTGATTTGAAGCAAAGCCTACTACTTCGCATTGATTTGAAGTTAATTCATGTGTTTCTCTTGAATTTGAAGCGAATTCGTTCGATTCGTATGCAGTTGAAACTAAATCATGTTTATCACAAGTATTTGAAGCTAATCCATTTGTTTCGCATTGATTTGAAGCTAAGTCTACTACTTCGCATTGATTTGAAGCTGAATCATGTGTTTCGCATGGTCTTGAAGCTAACTCGTTTGTTTCGCCTGCATTTGAAGCTATTTCATTTAAACCGCAAGTATCTGAACCCAAAACATTTGTTTCGCATTGTTTTGAAGCTAAGCCTACTACTTCACATTGATTTGAAGTTAAACCATGTGTTTCCCTTGGATTTGAAGCTAAGTCGTTTGATTCGCATGCAGTTGAAGCTAAATCATTTTGATCACCAGTATCTGAATCCAAACTATTTGTTTCGCATTGATTTGAAGCTAAGCCTCCTACTTCGCATTGATTTGAAGTTAAATCATGTGTTTCCCTGGGATTTGAAGCGAACTCGTTCGATTCGTATGCAGTTGAAACTAAATCATGTTTATCACAAGTATTTGAAGCTAATCCATTTGTTTCACATGGATTTGAAGCTAAGCCTTCTACTTCGCATTGATTTGAAGCTAACTCATGTGTTTCGCATGGTCTTGAAGCTAACTCGTTTGTTTCGCCTGCATTTGAAGCTATTTCATTTAAACCGCAAGTATTTGAAGGTAAATCATTCGTTTCGCATGGATTTGAAGCTAAGCCTTCCACTTCGCATTGATTTGAAGTTAATATCATATGTTTCTCTTGGACTTGAAGCTAACTCGTTTGAATCGCATGCAGTTGAAGCTAAACCATGTTTATCACAAGTTTCTTAATCCAAACCATTTGTTTCGCACAGATTTGAAGCTAAGCCTCCTACTTCGCATTGATTTGAAGTTAGATCATGTGTTTCCCTGGGATTTGAAGCTAACTCGTTCCATTCGCATGCAATTGACTCTAAATCGTGTTTATCAGAAGTATTTGAAGCTAAACCATTTGTTTCACATGGATTTGAAGCCAAGCCTTCTACTTCGCATTGATTTGAAGCTAACTCATGTGCTTCGCATGGATTTGAAGCTAACTCGTTTGTTTCGCCTGCATTTGAAGCTATTTCATTTAAACCGCAGGTATTTGAAGGTAAATCATTTGTTTCGCATGGATTTGAAGCTAAGCCTTCTACTTCGCATTGATTTGAAGTTAAATCATGTGTTTGCCTGGGATTTGAAGCTAACTCGTTTGATTCGCATGCAGTTGACTCTAAATCCCGTTTATCACAAGTATTTGAAGCTAAACCACATGTTTCGCATGGATTTGAAGTTAAGCCTTCTACTTCATATTGATTTGATGCTGAATCATGTGTCTCGCATGGGTTTGATGCTAACTCGTTTTTTTCGCCTGCATTTGAAGCTATTTCATTTCAACCGCAGTTATTTGAAGGTAAATCATGTGTTTCCCTCCGATTTCAATATAACTCGTTTGATTAGCATGCAGTTGAAGCTTAATAATGTTTATCACAAGTATTTGAAGCTAAATCATTTGTTTCGCATTGATTTGAAGCTAAACCTACTACCTCGCATTGATTTGAAGTTAAATCATGTGTTTCCCTTGGACTTGAAGCTAATTCGTTTGATTCGCATGCAGTTGACTCTAAATCGTGTTCATCACAAGTATTTGATGCTGAACCACATGTTTCGCATGGATTTGAAGCTAATCCTTCTACTTCGCATTGATTTGAAGTTAAATCATGTGTTTCTCTTGAATTTGAAGCTAACTCGTTTGATTCGCATGCAGTTGAAGCTAAATCATTTCGATCACAAGTATCAGAATCCAAACAATTTGTTTCGCATTGATTTGACGCTAAGCCTACTACTTCGTATTGATTTGAAGTTAAATAGTGTGTTTCTCTGGGATTTGAAGCTAACTCGTTTGATTCGAAAGCAGTTGACTCTAAATCGTGCTTATCACAAGTATTTGAAGCTAAACCATTTGTTTCGCATGGATTTGAAGATAAGCCTTCTACTTCATATTGATTTGATGCTAAATCATGAGTTTCGCATGGATTTAATGCTAACTCGTTTTTTTCGCCTGCATTTGAAGCTATTTCATTTAAACCGCAGATATTTGAAGGTAAATCATTTGTTTCGCATGGATTTGAAGTTAAGCCTTCTACTTCATATTGATTTGATGCTAAATCATGAGTTTCCAAATCCATTTGTTTCACATGGATTTGAAGCTAAGCCTTCTACTTCGCATTGATTTGGAGCTAACTCATGTGCTTCGCATGGATTTGAAGCTAACTCGTTTGTTTTGCCTGCATTTGAAGCTATTTCATTTAAACCGCAGGTATTTGAAGGTAATTCATTTGTTTCGCATTGATTTGAAACAAAGCCTACTACTTCGCATTGATTTGAAGTTAATTCATGTGTTTCTCTTGAATTTGAAGCGAATTCGTTCGATTCGTATGCAGTTGAAACTAAATCATGTTTATCACAAGTATTTGAAGCTAATCCATTTGTTTCGCATTGATTTGAAGCTAAGTCTACTACTTCGCATTGATTTGAAGCTGAATCATGTGTTTCGCATGGTCTTGAAGCTAACTCGTTTGTTTCGCCTGCATTTGAAGCTATTTCATTTAAACCGCAAGTATCTGAACCCAAAACATTTGTTTCGCATTGTTTTGAAGCTAAGCCTACTACTTCGCATTGATTTGAAGTTAAACCATGTGTTTCCCTTGGATTTGAAGCTAAGTCGTTTGATTCGCATGCAGTTGAAGCTAAATCATTTTGATCACCAGTATCTGAATCCAAACTATTTGTTTCGCATTGATTTGAAGCTAAGCCTACTACTTCCCATTGATTTGAAGTTAATTCGTGTGTTTCTCTTGAATTTGAAGCGAACTCGTTCGATTCGTATGCAGTTGAAACTAAATCATGTTTATCACAAGTATTTGAATCTAAACCATTTGTTTCGCATTGATTTGAAGCTAAGTCTACTACTTTGCATTGATTTGAAGCTAAATCATGTGTTTCCCTGGGATTTGAAGCGAATTCGTTCGATTCGTATGCAGTTGAAACTAAATCATGTTTATCACAAGTATTTGAATCTAAACCATTTGTTTCGCATTGATTTGAAGCTAAGTCTACTACTTTGCATTGATTTGAAGCTGAGTCATGTGTTTCGCATGGTCTTGAAGCTAACTCGTTTGTTTCGCCTGCATTTGAAGCTATTTCATTTAAACCGCAAGTATCTGAACCCAAAACATTTGTTTCGCATTGTTTTGAAGCTAAGCCAACTACTTCGCATTGATTTGAAGTTAAACCATGTGTTTCCCTTGGATTTGAAGCTAAGTCGTTTGATTCGCATGCAGTTGAAGCTAAATCATTTTGATCACAAGTATCTGAATCCAAACTATTTGTTTCGCATTGATTTGAAGCTAAGCCTCCTACTTCGCATTGATTTGAAGTTAAATCATGTGTTTCCCTGGGATTTGAAGCGAACTCGTTCGATTCGTATGCAGTTGAAACTAAATCATGTTTATCACAAGTATTTGAAGCTAATCCATTTGTTTCACATGGATTTGAAGCTAAGCCTTCTACTTCGCATTGATTTGGAGCTAACTCATGTGCTTCGCATGGATTTGAAGCTAACTCGTTTGTTTTGCCTGCATTTGAAGCTATTTCATTTAAACCGCAGGTATTTGAAGGTAATTCATTTGTTTCGCATTGATTTGAAGCAAAGCCTACTACTTCGCATTGATTTGAAGTTAATTCATGTGTTTCTCTTGAATTTGAAGCGAATTCGTTCGATTCGTATGCAGTTGAAACTAAATCATGTTTATCACAAGTATTTGAAGCTAATCCATTTGTTTCGCATTGATTTGAAGCTAAGTCTACTACTTCGCATTGATTTGAAGCTGAATCATGTGTTTCGCATGGTCTTGAAGCTAACTCGTTTGTTTCGCCTGCATTTGAAGCTATTTCATTTAAACCGCAAGTATCTGAACCCAAAACATTTGTTTCGCATTGTTTTGAAGCTAAGCCTACTACTTCGCATTGATTTGAAGTTAAACCATGTGTTTCCCTTGGATTTGAAGCTAAGTCGTTTGATTCGCATGCAGTTGAAGCTAAATCATTTTGATCACCAGTATCTGAATCCAAACTATTTGTTTCGCATTGATTTGAAGCTAAGCCTCCTACTTCGCATTGATTTGAAGTTAAATCATGTGTTTCCCTGGGATTTGAAGCGAACTCGTTCGATTCGTATGCAGTTGAAACTAAATCATGTTTATCACAAGTATTTGAAGCTAATCCATTTGTTTCACATGGATTTGAAGCTAAGCCTTCTACTTCGCATTGATTTGAAGCTAACTCATGTGTTTCGCATGGTCTTGAAGCTAACTCGTTTGTTTCGCCTGCATTTGAAGCTATTTCATTTAAACCGCAAGTATTTGAAGGTAAATCATTCGTTTCGCATGGATTTGAAGCTAAGCCTTCTACTTCGCATTGATTTGAAGCTAACTCATGTGCTTCGCATGGATTTGAAGCTAACTCGTTTGTTTCGCCTGCATTTGAAGCTATTTCATTTAAACCGCAGGTATTTGAAGGTAAATCATTTGTTTCGCATGGATTTGAAGCTAAGCCTTCTACTTCGCATTGATTTGAAGTTAAATCATGTGTTTTCCTGGGATTTGAAGCTAACTCGTTTGATTCGCATGCAGTTGACTCTAAATCCCGTTTATCACAAGTATTTGAAGCTAAACCACATGTTTCGCATGGATTTGAAGTTAAGCCTTCTACTTCATATAGATTTGATGCTGAATCATGTGTTTCGCATGGGTTTGATGCTAACTCGTTTTTTTCGCCTGCATTTGAAGCTATTTCATTTCAACCGCAGTTATTTGAAGGTAAATCATGTGTTTCCCTCCGATTTCAATATAACTCGTTTGATTAGCATGCAGTTGAAGCTTAATAATGTTTATCACAAGTATTTGAAGCTAAATCATTTGTTTCGCATTGATTTGAAGCTAAACCTACTACCTCGCATTGATTTGAAGTTAAATCATGTGTTTCCCTTGGACTTGAAGCTAATTCGTTTGATTCGCATGCAGTTGACTCTAAATCGTGTTCATCACAAGTATTTGATGCTGAACCACATGTTTCGCATGGATTTGAAGTTAAGCCTTCTACTTCATATTGATTTGATGCTAAATCATGTGTTTCGCATGGATTTAATGCTAACTCGTTTTTTTCGCCTGCATTTGAAGCTATTTCATTTAAACCGCAGATATTTGAAGGTAAATCATTTGTTTCGCATGGATTTGAAGTTAAGCCTTCTACTTCATATTGATTTGATGCTAAATCATGAGTTTCGCATGGATTTAATGCTAACTCGTTTTTTCGCGTGTATTTGAAGCTATTTCATTTAAACCGCAGATATTTGAAGGTAAATCATTTGTTTCGCATGGATTTGAAGCTAAGGCTTCTACTTCGCATTGATTTGAAGTTAATATCATGTGTTTCTCTGGGATTTGAAGCTAACTCGTTCCATTCGCATGCAATTGACTCTAAATCGAGTTTATCACAAGTATTTGAATCTAAACCATTTTTTTCACATGGAATTGAAGCTAAGCCTTCTACTTGACATTGATTGGATGCTAACTCATGTGCTTCGCATGGATTTGAAGCTAACTCGTTTGTTTCGCCTGCATTTGAAGCTATTTCATTTAAACCGCAGGTATTTGAACGTAAATCATTTGTTTCGCATTGATTTGGAGCTAACTCATGTGCTTCGCATGGATTTGAAGCTAACTCGTTTGTTTTGCCTGCATTTGAAGCTATTTCATTTAAACCGCAGGTATTTGAAGGTAATTCATTTGTTTCGCATTGATTTGAAGCAAAGCCTACTACTTCGCATTGATTTGAAGTTAATTCATGTGTTTCTCTTGAATTTGAAGCGAATTCGTTCGATTCGTATGCAGTTGAAACTAAATCATGTTTATCACAAGTATTTGAATCTAAACCATTTGTTTCGCATTGATTTGAAGCTAAGTCTACTACTTTGCATTGATTTGAAGCTGAGTCATGTGTTTCGCATGGTCTTGAAGCTAACTCGTTTGTTTCGCCTGTATTTGAAGCTATTTCATTTAAACCGCAAGTATCTGAACCCAAAACATTTGTTTCGCATTGTTTTGAAGCTAAGCCAACTACTTCGCATTGATTTGAAGTTAAACCATGTGTTTCCCTTGGATTTGAAGCTAAGTCGTTTGATTCGCATGCAGTTGAAGCTAAATCATTTTGATCACAAGTATCTGAATCCAAACTATTTGTTTCGCATTGATTTGAAGCTAAGCCTCCTACTTCGCATTGATTTGAAGTTAAATCATGTGTTTCCCTGGGATTTGAAGCGAACTCGTTCGATTCGTATGCAGTTGAAACTAAATCATGTTTATCACAAGTATTTGAAGCTAATCCATTTGTTTCACATGGATTTGAAGCTAAGCCTTCTACTTCGCATTGATTTGGAGCTAACTCATGTGCTTCGCATGGATTTGAAGCTAACTCGTTTGTTTTGCCTGCATTTGAAGCTATTTCATTTAAACCGCAGGTATTTGAAGGTAATTCATTTGTTTCGCATTGATTTGAAGCAAAGCCTACTACTTCGCATTGATTTGAAGTTAATTCATGTGTTTCTCTTGAATTTGAAGCGAATTCGTTCGATTCGTATGCAGTTGAAACTAAATCATGTTTATCACAAGTATTTGAAGCTAATCCATTTGTTTCGCATTGATTTGAAGCTAAGTCTACTACTTCGCATTGATTTGAAGCTGAATCATGTGTTTCGCATGGTCTTGAAGCTAACTCGTTTGTTTCGCCTGCATTTGAAGCTATTTCATTTAAACCGCAAGTATCTGAACCCAAAACATTTGTTTCGCATTGTTTTGAAGCTAAGCCTACTACTTCGCATTGATTTGAAGTTAATTCATGTGTTTCTCTTGAATTTGAAGCGAATTCGTTCGATTCGTATGCAGTTGAAACTAAATCATGTTTATCACAAGTATTTGAATCTAAACCATTTGTTTCGCATTGATTTGAAGCTAAGTCTACTACTTTGCATTGATTTGAAGCTGAGTCATGTGTTTCGCATGGTCTTGAAGCTAACTCGTTTGTTTCGCCTGCATTTGAAGCTATTTCATTTAAACCGCAAGTATCTGAACCCAAAACATTTGTTTCGCATTGTTTTGAAGCTAAGCCAACTACTTCGCATTGATTTGAAGTTAAACCATGTGTTTCCCTTGGATTTGAAGCTAAGTCGTTTGATTCGCATGCAGTTGAAGCTAAATCATTTTGATCACAAGTATCTGAATCCAAACTATTTGTTTCGCATTGATTTGAAGCTAAGCCTCCTACTTCGCATTGATTTGAAGTTAAATCATGTGTTTCCCTGGGATTTGAAGCGAACTCGTTCGATTCGTATGCAGTTGAAACTAAATCATGTTTATCACAAGTATTTGAAGCTAATCCATTTGTTTCACATGGATTTGAAGCTAAGCCTTCTACTTCGCATTGATTTGGAGCTAACTCATGTGCTTCGCATGGATTTGAAGCTAACTCGTTTGTTTTGCCTGCATTTGAAGCTATTTCATTTAAACCGCAGGTATTTGAAGGTAATTCATTTGTTTCGCATTGATTTGAAGCAAAGCCTACTACTTCGCATTGATTTGAAGTTAATTCATGTGTTTCTCTTGAATTTGAAGCGAATTCGTTCGATTCGTATGCAGTTGAAACTAAATCATGTTTATCACAAGTATTTGAAGCTAATCCATTTGTTTCGCATTGATTTGAAGCTAAGTCTACTACTTCGCATTGATTTGAAGCTGAATCATGTGTTTCCCATGGTCTTGAAGCTAACTCGTTTGTTTCGCCTGCATTTGAAGCTATTTCATTTAAACCGCAAGTATCTGAACCCAAAACATTTGTTTCGCATTGTTTTGAAGCTAAGCCTACTACTTCGCATTGATTTGAAGTTAAACCATGTGTTTCCCTTGGATTTGAAGCTAAGTCGTTTGATTCGCATGCAGTTGAAGCTAAATCATTTTGATCACCAGTATCTGAATCCAAACTATTTGTTTCGCATTGATTTGAAGCTAAGCCTCCTACTTCGCATTGATTTGAAGTTAAATCATGTGTTTCCCTGGGATTTGAAGCGAACTCGTTCGATTCGTATGCAGTTGAAACTAAATCATGTTTATCACAAGTATTTGAAGCTAATCCATTTGTTTCACATGGATTTGAAGCTAAGCCTTCTACTTCGCATTGATTTGAAGCTAACTCATGTGTTTCGCATGGTCTTGAAGCTAACTCGTTTGTTTCGCCTGCATTTGAAGCTATTTCATTTAAACCGCAAGTATTTGAAGGTAAATCATTCGTTTCGCATGGATTTGAAGCTAAGCCTTCTACTTCGCATTGATTTGAAGCTAAACCACATGTTTCGCATGGATTTGAAGTTAAGCCTTCTACTTCATATAGATTTGATGCTGAATCATGTGTTTCGCATGGGTTTGATGCTAACTCGTTTTTTTCGCCTGCATTTGAAGCTATTTCATTTCAACCGCAGTTATTTGAAGGTAAATCACGTGTTTCCCTCCGATTTCAATATAACTCGTTTGATTAGCATGCAGTTGAAGCTTAATAATGTTTATCACAAGTATTTGAAGCTAAATCATTTGTTTCGCATTGATTTGAAGCTAAACCTACTACCTCGCATTGATTTGAAGTTAAATCATGTGTTTCCCTTGGACTTGAAGCTAATTCGTTTGATTCGCATGCAGTTGACTCTAAATCGTGTTCATCACAAGTATTTGATGCTGAACCACATGTTTCGCATGGATTTGAAGTTAAGCCTTCTACTTCATATTGATTTGATGCTAAATCATGTGTTTCGCATGGATTTAATGCTAACTCGTTTTTTTCGCCTGCATTTGAAGCTATTTCATTTAAACCGCAGATATTTGAAGGTAAATCATTTGTTTCGCATGGATTTGAAGTTAAGCCTTCTACTTCATATTGATTTGATGCTAAATCATGAGTTTCGCATGGATTTAATGCTAACTCGTTTTTTCGCCTGTATTTGAAGCTATTTCATTTAAACCGCAGATATTTGAAGGTAAATCATTTGTTTCGCATGGATTTGAAGCTAACTCGTTTGTTTTGCCTGCATTTGAAGCTATTTCATTTAAACCGCAGGTATTTGAAGGTAATTCATTTGTTTCGCATTGATTTGAAGCAAAGCCTACTACTTCGCATTGATTTGAAGTTAATTCATGTGTTTCTCTTGAATTTGAAGCGAATTCGTTCGATTCGTATGCAGTTGAAACTAAATCATGTTTATCACAAGTATTTGAATCTAAACCATTTGTTTCGCATTGATTTGAAGCTAAGTCTACTACTTTGCATTGATTTGAAGCTGAGTCATGTGTTTCGCATGGTCTTGAAGCTAACTCGTTTGTTTCGCCTGCATTTGAAGCTATTTCATTTAAACCGCAAGTATCTGAACCCAAAACATTTGTTTCGCATTGTTTTGAAGCTAAGCCAACTACTTCGCATTGATTTGAAGTTAAACCATGTGTTTCCCTTGGATTTGAAGCTAAGTCGTTTGATTCGCATGCAGTTGAAGCTAAATCATTTTGATCACAAGTATCTGAATCCAAACTATTTGTTTCGCATTGATTTGAAGCTAAGCCTCCTACTTCGCATTGATTTGAAGTTAAATCATGTGTTTCCCTGGGATTTGAAGCGAACTCGTTCGATTCGTATGCAGTTGAAACTAAATCATGTTTATCACAAGTATTTGAAGCTAATCCATTTGTTTCACATGGATTTGAAGCTAAGCCTTCTACTTCGCATTGATTTGGAGCTAACTCATGTGCTTCGCATGGATTTGAAGCTAACTCGTTTGTTTTGCCTGCATTTGAAGCTATTTCATTTAAACCGCAGGTATTTGAAGGTAATTCATTTGTTTCGCATTGATTTGAAGCAAAGCCTACTACTTCGCATTGATTTGAAGTTAATTCATGTGTTTCTCTTGAATTTGAAGCGAATTCGTTCGATTCGTATGCAGTTGAAACTAAATCATGTTTATCACAAGTATTTGAAGCTAATCCATTTGTTTCGCATTGATTTGAAGCTAAGTCTACTACTTCGCATTGATTTGAAGCTGAATCATGTGTTTCGCATGGTCTTGAAGCTAACTCGTTTGTTTCGCCTGCATTTGAAGCTATTTCATTTAAACCGCAAGTATCTGAACCCAAAACATTTGTTTCGCATTGTTTTGAAGCTAAGCCTACTACTTCGCATTGATTTGAAGTTAAACCATGTGTTTCCCTTGGATTTGAAGCTAAGTCGTTTGATTCGCATGCAGTTGAAGCTAAATCATTTTGATCACCAGTATCTGAATCCAAACTATTTGTTTCGCATTGATTTGAAGCTAAGCCTCCTACTTCGCATTGATTTGAAGTTAAATCATGTGTTTCCCTGGGATTTGAAGCGAACTCGTTTGTTTCGCCTGCATTTGAAGCTATTTCATTTAAACCGCAGGTATTTGAAGGTAAATCATTTGTTTCGCATGGATTTGAAGCTAAGCCTTCTACTTCGCATTGATTTGAAGTTAAATCATGTGTTTTCCTGGGATTTGAAGCTAACTCGTTTGATTCGCATGCAGTTGACTCTAAATCCCGTTTATCACAAGTATTTGAAGCTAAACCACATGTTTCGCATGGATTTGAAGTTAAGCCTTCTACTTCATATTGATTTGATGCTGAATCATGTGTTTCGCATGGGTTTGATGCTAACTCGTTTTTTTCGCCTGCATTTGAAGCTATTTCATTTCAACCTTAGTTATTTGAAGGTAAATCATGTGTTTCCCTCCGATTTCAATATAACTCGTTTGATTAGCATGCAGTTGAAGCTTAATAATGTTTATCACAAGTATTTGAAACTAAATCATTTGTTTCGCATTGATTTGAAGCTAAACCTACTACCTCGCATTGATTTGAAGTTAAATCATGTGTTTCCCTTGGACTTGAAGCTAATTCGTTTGATTCGCATGCAGTTGACTCTAAATCGTGTTCATCACAAGTATTTGATGCTGAACCACATGTTTCGCATGGATTTGAAGCTAATCCTTCTACTTCGCATTGATTTGAAGTTAAATCATGTGTTTCTCTTGAATTTGAAGCTAACTCGTTTGATTCGCATGCAGTTGAAGCTAAATCATTTCGATCACAAGTATCTGAATCCAAACAATTTGTTTCGCATTGATTTGACGCTAAGCCTACTACTTCGTATTGATTTGAAGTTAAATAGTGTGTTTCTCTGGGATTTGAAGCTAACTCGTTTGATTCGAAAGCAGTTGACTCTAAATCGTGTTTATCACAAGTATTTGAAGCTAAACCATTTGTTTCGCATGGATTTGAAGTTAAGCCTTCTACTTCATATTGATTTGATGCTAAATCATGATTTTCGCATGGATTTAATGCTTACTCGTTTTTTTCGCCTGCATTTGAAGCTATTTCATTTAAACCGCAGATATTTGAAGGTAAATCATTTGTTTCGCATGGATTTGAAGTTAAGCCTTCTACTTCATATTGATTTGATGCTAAATCATGAGTTTCGCATGGATTTAATGCTAACTCGTTTTTTTCGCCTGTATTTGAAGCTATTTCATTTAAACCGCAGATATTGAAGGTAAATCATTTGTTTCGCATGGATTTGAAGCTAAGGCTTCTACTTCGCATTGATTTGAAGTTAATATCATGTGTTTCTCTGGGATTTGAAGCTAATTCGTTCCATTCGCATGCAATTGACTCTAAATCGAGTTTATCACAAGTATTTGAATCTAAACCATTTTTTTCACATGGAATTGAAGCTAAGCCTTCTACTTGGCATTGATTTGAAGCTAACTCATGTGCTTCGCATGGATTTGAAGCTAACTCGTTTGTTTCGCCTGCATTTGAAGCTATTTCATTTAAACCGCAGGTATTTGAACGTAAATCATTTGTTTCGCATTGATTTGGAGCTAACTCATGTGCTTCGCATGGATTTGAAGCTAACTCGTTTGTTTTGCCTGCATTTGAAGCTATTTCATTTAAACCGCAGGTATTTGAAGGTAATTCATTTGTTTCGCATTGATTTGAAGCAAAGCCTACTACTTCGCATTGATTTGAAGTTAATTCATGTGTTTCTCTTGAATTTGAAGCGAACTCGTTCGATTCGTATGCAGTTGAAACTAAATCATGTTTATCACAAGTATTTGAAGCTAATCCATTTGTTTCGCATTGATTTGAAGCTAAGTCTACTACTTCGCATTGATTTGAAGCTGAATCATGTGTTTCGCATGGTCTTGAAGCTAACTCGTTTGTTTCGCCTGCATTTGAAGCTATTTCATTTAAACCGCAAGTATTTGAAGGTAAATCATTCGTTTCGCATGGATTTGAAGCTAAGCCTTCCACTTCGCATTGATTTGAAGTAAATATCATATGTTTCTCTTGGACTTGAAGCTAACTCGTTTGAATCGCATGCAGTTGAAGCTAAACCATGTTTATCACAAGTTTCTTAATCCAAACCATTTGTTTCGCACAGATTTGAAGCTAAGCCTCCTACTTCGCATTGATTTGAATTTAAATCATGTGTTTCCCTGGGATTTGAAGCTAACTCGTTCCATTCGCATGCAATTGACTCTAAATCGTGTTTATCAGAAGTATTTGAAGCTAAACCATTTGTTTCACATGGATTTGAAGCCAGGCCTTCTACTTCGCATTGATTTGAAGCTAACTCATGTGCTTCGCATGGATTTGAAGCTAACTCGTCTGTTTCGCCTGCATTTGAAGCTATTTCATTTAAACAGCAGATATTTGAAGGTAAATCATTTGTTTCGCATGGATTTGAAGCTAAGCCTTCTACTTCGCATTGATTTGAAGTTAAGTCATGTGTTTTCCTGGGATTTGAAGCTAACTTGTTTGATTCGCATGCAGTTGACTCTAAATCCCGTTTATCACAAGTATTTGAAGCTAAACCACATGTTTCGCATGGATTTGAAGTTAAGCCTTCTACTTCATATTGATTTGATGCTGGATCATGTGTTTCGCATGGGTTTGATGCTAACTCGTTTTTTTCGCCTGCATTTGAAGCTATTTCATTTAAACCGCACTTATTTGAAGGTAAATCATGTGTTTCCCTCCGATTTCAATATAACTCGTTTGATTCGCATGCAGTTGAAGCTTAATAATGTTTATCACAAGTATTTGAAGCTAAATCATTTGTTTCGCATTGATTTGAAACTAAACCTACTGCTTCGCATTGATTTGAAGTTAAATCATGTGTTTCCCTTGGACTTGAAGCTAACTCGTTTGATTCGCATGCAGTTGAAGCTAAATCATTTCGATCACAAGTATCTGAATCCAAACAATTTGTTTCGCATTGATTTGACGCTAAGCCTACTACTTCGTAATGATTTGAAGTTAAATAGTGTGTTTCTCTGGGATTTGAAGCTAACTCGTTTGATTCGCATGCAGTTGACTCTAAATCGTGTTTATCACAAGTATTTGAAGCTAAACCATTTGTTTCGCATGGATTTGAAGTTAAGCCTTCTACTTCATATTGATTTGATGCTACATCATGAGTTTCGCATGGATTTAATGCTAACTCGTTTTTTTCGCCCTGCATTTGAAGCTATTTCATTTAAACCGCAGATATTTGAAGGTAAATCATTTGTTTCGCATGGATTTGAAGCTAAGCCTTCTACTTCGCATTGATTTGAAGTTAAATCATGTGTTTCTCTTGAATTTGCAGCTAACTCGTTTGATTCGCATGCAGTTGAAGCTAAATCATTTTGATCACAAGTATCTGATTCCAAACTATTTGTTTCGCATTGATTTGAAGCTAAGCCTCCTACTTCGCATTGATTTGAAGTTAAATCATGTGTTTCCCTGGGATTTGAAGCTAACTCGTTCCATTCGCATGCAATTGACTCTAAATCGTGTTTATCAGAAGTATTTGAAGCTAAACCATTTGTTTCACATGGATTTGAAGCTAAGCCTTCTACTTCGCATTGATTTGAAGCTAACTCATGTGCTTCGCATGGATTTGAAGCTAACTCGTTTGTTTCGCCTGCATTTGAAGCTATTTCATTTAAACCGCAGGTATTTGAACGTAAATCATTTGTTTCGCATTGATTTGGAGCTAAGCCTACTACTTCGCATTGATTTGAAGTTAAATCATGTGTTTCTTTTGAATTTGCAGCTAACTCGTTTGATTCGCATGCAGTTGAAGCTAAATCATTTTGATCACAAGTATCTGATTCCAAACTATTTGTTTCGCATTGATTTGAAGCTAAGCCTCCTACTTCGCATTGATTTGAAGTTAAATCATGTGTTTCCCTGGGATTTGAAGCTAACTCGTTCCATTCGCATGCAATTGACTCTAAATCGTGTTTATCAGAAGTATTTGAAGCTAAACCATTTGTTTCACATGGATTTGAAGCTAAGCCTTCTACTTCGCATTGATTTGAAGCTAACTCATGTGCTTCGCATGGATTTGAAGCTAACTCGTTTGTTTCGCCTGCATTTGAAGCTATTTCATTTAAACCGCAGGTATTTGAAGGTAATTCATTTGTTTCGCATGGATTTGAAGCTAAGCCTACTACTTCGCATTGATTTGAAGTTAATTCATGTGTTTCTCTTGAATTTGAAGCGAACTCGTTCGATTCGTATGCAGTTGAAACTAAATCATGTTTATCACAAGTATTTGAAGCTAAACCATTTGTTTCGCATTGATTTGAAGCTAAGTCTACTACTTCGCATTCATTTGAAGCTGAATCATGTGTTTCGCATGGTCTTGAAGCTAACTCGTTTGTTTCGCCTGCATTTGAAGCTATTTCATTTAAACCGCAAGTATTTGAAGGTAAATCATTCGTTTCGCATGGATTTGAAGCTAAGCCTTCCACTTCGCATTGATTTGAAGTTAATATCATGTGTTTCTCTTGGACTTGAAGCTAACTCGTTTGAATCGCATGCAGTTGAAGCTAAACCATGTTTATCACAAGTTTCTTAATCCAAACCATTTGTTTCGCACAGATTTGAAGCTAAGCCTCCTACTTCGCATTGGTTTGAAGTTAAATCATGTGTTTCCCTGGGATTTGAAGCTGACTCGTTCCATTCGCATGCAATTGACTCTAAATCGTGTTTATCAGAAGTATTTGAAGCTAAACCATTTGTTTCACATGGATTTGAAGCTAAGCCTTCTACTTCGCATTGATTTGAAGCTAACTCATGTGCTTCGCATGGATTTGAAGCTAACTCGTTTGTTTCGCCTGCATTTGAAGCTGTTTCATTTAAACCGCAGATATTTGAAGGTAAATCATTTGTTTCGCATGGATTTGAAGCTAAGCCTTCCACTTCGCATTGATTTGAAGTTAATATCATGTGTTTCTCTTGGATTTGAAGCTAGCTCGTTTGAATCGCATGCAGTTGAAGCTAAATCATGTTCATTACAAGTATCTGAACCCAAAACATTTGTTTCGCATTGATTTGAAGCTAAGCCTACTACTTCGCATTGAGTTGAAGTTAAGTCATGTGTTTCCCTTGCATTTGAAGCTAAGTCGTTTGATTCGCACGCAGTTGAAGCTAAATCATTTTGATCACAAGTATCTGAATCCAAACTATTTGTTTCGCATTGATTTGTAGCTAAGCCTCCTACTTCGCATTGATTTGAAGTTAAATCATGTGTTTCCCTGGGATTTGAAGCTAACTCGTTCCATTCGCAAGCAGTTGACTCTAAATCGTGTTTATCACAAGTATTTGAAGCTAAACCATTTGTTTCGCATGGATTTAAAGTTAAGCCTTCTACTTCATATTGATTTGATGCTAAATCATGTGCTTCGCATGGATTTGAAGCTAACTCGTTTGTTTCGCCTGCATTTGAAGCTATTTCATTTAAACCGCAGGTATTTGAACGTAAATCATTTGTTTCGCATTGATTTGGAGCTAAGCCTACTACTTCGCATTGATTTGAAGTTAAATCATGTGTTTCTCTTGAATTTGCAGCTAACTCGTTTGATTCGCATGCAGTTGAAGCTAAATCATTTTGATCACAAGTATCTGATTCCAAACTATTTGTTTCGCATTGATTTGAAGCTAAGCCTCCTACTTCGCATTGATTTGAAGTTAAATCATGTGTTTCCCTGGGATTTGAAGCTAACTCGTTCCATTCGCATGCAATTGACTCTAAATCGTGTTTATCAGAAGTATTTGAAGCTAAACCATTTGTTTCAGATGGATTTGAAGCTAAGCCTTCTACTTCGCATTGATTTGAAGCTAACTCATGTGCTTCGCATGGATTTGAAGCTAACTCGTTTGTTTCGCCTGCATTTGAAGCTATTTCATTTAAACCGCAGGTATTTGAAGGTAATTCATTTGTTTCGCATGGATTTGAAGCTAAGCCTACTACTTCGCATTGATTTGAAGTTAATTCATGTGTTTCTCTTGAATTTGAAGCGAACTCGTTCGATTCGTATGCAGTTGAAACTAAATCATGTTTATCACAAGTATTTGAAGCTAAACCATTTGTTTCGCATTGATTTGAAGCTAAGTCTACTACTTCGCATTCATTTGAAGCTGAATCATGTGTTTCGCATGGTCTTGAAGCTAACTCGTTTGTTTCGCCTGCATTTGAAGCTATTTCATTTAAACCGCAAGTATTTGAAGGTAAATCATTCGTTTCGCATGGATTTGAAGCTAAGCCTTCCACTTCGCATTGATTTGAAGTTAATATCATGTGTTTCTCTTGGACTTGAAGCTAACTCGTTTGAATCGCATGCAGTTGAAGCTAAACCATGTTTATCACAAGTTTCTTAATCCAAACCATTTGTTTCGCACAGATTTGAAGCTAAGCCTCCTACTTCGCATTGGTTTGAAGTTAAATCATGTGTTTCCCTGGGATTTGAAGCTGACTCGTTCCATTCGCATGCAATTGACTCTAAATCGTGTTTATCAGAAGTATTTGAAGCTAAACCATTTGTTTCACATGGATTTGAAGCTAAGCCTTCTACTTCGCATTGATTTGAAGCTAACTCATGTGCTTCGCATGGATTTGAAGCTAACTCGTTTGTTTCGCCTGCATTTGAATCTATTTCATTTAAACCGCATGTATTTGAAGGTAATTCATTTGTTTCGCATGGATTTGAAGCTAAGCCTTCTACTTCGCATAGATTTAAAGTTAATATCATGTGTTTCGCTTGGATTTGAAGCTATCTCGTTTGAATCGCACGCAGTTGAAGCTAAACCATGTTCATCACAAGTATCTGAATCCAAACTATTTGTTTCGCACCGATTTGGAGCTAAGCCTCCTACTTCGCATTGATTTGAAGTTATATAGTGTGTTTCACTGGGATTTGAAGCTAACTCGTTCCATTCGCATGCAATTGACTCTAAATCGTGTTTATCAGAAGTATTTGAAGCTAAACCATTTGTTTCACATGGATTTGAAGCTGACTCGTTCGTTTCGCATGCAGTTGTAGCTAAATAATGTATATCACAAGTGTTTGTAGCTAAACCATTTGTTTTGCATGGAATTGAAGCTAAGCCTCCTACTTCGCATTCATTTGAAGCTAAACCATTTGTTTCGCATGGATTTGAAGATAAACCTTCTACATCGCATTGATTTGCAGCTAAATCATGTGTTTCGCATGGATTTGAAGCTAACTCGATCGTTTCGCCACCATTTGAAACTATATCACTTATATCGCAAGTATTTGAAGCTAAATCATATGTGCCGCATGGATTTGAAGCTGAACCTACTACATCGCACTGATTTGCAGTTAAATAATGTGTTTCGCATGGATTTGAAACTAAACCTTCTACATCCCATGGATTTGAATCTAAATCATGTGTTTGGCATGGATTTGAAGCTAAACCTTCTACATCGCATTGATTTGAAGCTTAAACGTGTGTTTTACATCGATTTGAAACTAACTCGTTGGTTTCCCCTTCATTTGAATCTATTTCAATTATATCGCAAGTATCTGATGCTAAATCATTTGTTTCGCATGGATTTGAAGCTAAACCTACTACATCGCATTGATTTGAAGCTAAACCTTCTACATCGCATAGATTTGAAGCTTAAACGTGTGTTTTACATCGATTTGAAACTAACTCGTTGGTTTCCCCTTCATTTGAATCTATTTCAATTATATCGCAAGTATCTGATGCTAAATCATTTGTTTCGCATGGATTTAAAGCTAAACCTACTACATCGCATTGATTTGGAGCTAAACCTTCTACATCGCATTGATTTGAAGCTAAACCTTCTACATCGCATTGATTTGAAGCTACATCATGTGTTTCGCATGGATTTGAAGCTAAGCTTTCTACTTTGCATTGATTGGAAACTAAATCACGTGTTTTGCATGGATTTGAAACTGATCCATTTGATTCGCATGGATTTGAAGCTAAGCCTTCTACTTCGCGCAGATTTGAAGCTAGATCATGTGTTTCGCATGGATTTGAAGCTAAGCCTTCTACTTCGCATTGCTTAGATGCTAAATCATGTGTTTCGCATGGATTTAAAGCTAAGCCTTCTACTTCGCATTAATTGGACGTTAAATCACGTGTTTTGCGTGCATGTGAAGCTAAACCTTCTACATCGCATTGATTTGAAGCTAAATCATGTGTTTCGCATGAAGTTGAAGCTACCTCATGTCTCTCACAAGTATTTGAAGATGAACCATTTGAACGCATTGATTTGAACCCGAGCCTTCTACTTCGCACTGATTTGCAGATAAATAATGTGTTTTGCATGGATTTGAAGCTAAACCTTCTACATCCCATGGATTTGAATCTAAATCATGTGTTTGGCATGGATGTGAAGCTTACTCGTCCGTTGCGCATGCAGTTAAATCTAAACAACGTATATCACAAGTATTTGAAGCTAAACCATTTGATTCGCATGGATTTGCAGCTAAGCCTTCTACTCCGTATTAATTGGACGCTAAATCACGTGTTTTGCATGGATTTGAAGCTAAACCTTCTACATCGCATTGATTTGAAGCTAAATCATGTGTTTCGCTTGCATTTGAAGCTATGCCATCTACATCGCATCGATTTTAAGCAAAATCATTTCTCTCGCTTAGATTTCAAGCTAACTCGTTTGTTTTGTCTGCATTTGAGGCTATATCACTTATATCGCAAGTATCTGAAGCTAAATCATTTCTTTAGCTTGGATTTGAAGCTAAACCTTCTACATAGCATTGATTTGAAGCTTAATCATGTGTTTTGCATACATTTGAAGCTAACTCGTTTGTTTCCCCTACATTTGAAGCTATATCAATTTTATCGCAAGTATCTGATGCTACATTATTTGTTTCGCATGGATTTGAAGCTATATCATTTATATCGCAAGTATCTGACGCTAAATCAATTGTGTCGCATGGATTTGAAGCTGAACCTACTACATCACATTGATTTGAAGCTAAATCATGTGTATCGCATGGATTTGAAACTAAACCTTCTACATCGCATTGATTTGAAGCTAAATCATGTGTTTCGCATGGATTTGAAGCTAACTCGTTCGATGCGCATGCAGTTAAGTCTAAATAACGTATATCACAAGTATTTGTAGCTAAACCATTTGTTTCGCATGGATTTGAAGCTACGCCTTCTACTTCGCATTGATTTGAAGCTAAATCATTTGCTTCGCATGGAATTAAAGCTACCTCGTTTGTTCCTCCAGCTTTTGAAGCTATATCACTTATATCGCAAGTATTTGAAGCTAAATCATGTGTGTCGCATGGATTTGAAGCCAAACCTTCTACATCGCACTGATTTGAAGCTAAATCTTGTGTATCGCAAGGATTTGAAGCTAAGCCTTCTACTTCGCATTGATTTGAAGCTAAATCGTGTGTTTCGCATGGATTTGAAGCTAACTCGTTCTATGCGCATGCAGTTAAGTCTAAATAACGTATATCACAAGTATTTGTAGCTAAACCATTTGTTTCGCATGGATTTGAAGCTACGCCTTCTACTTCGCATTGATTTGAAGCTACATCATTTGTTTCGCATGGAATTGAAGCTACCTCGTTTGTTCCTCCTGCTTTTGAAGCTATATCACTTATATCGCATGGATTTGACGCTGAATCTACTACATCGCATTAATTTGAAGCTAAATCTTGTGTATCGCATGGATTTTTAGCAAACCATCTACATCGCATTGATTTGAATCTTAATCATGTGTTTCGCATGGATTTGATGCTAACTCGTTTGTTTCGCATGGAGTTGTAGCTAAATAATGTATATCACAAGTATTTGTAGCTAAACCATTTGTTTCGCATGAATTTAAAGCTAAGCCTTCTACTTCGCATTTATTTGAAGCTAACTCATTTGTTTCCCCTGCATTTGAAGCTATATCATTTATATCGCAATTATCTGACGCTAAATCAATTGTGTCGCATGGATTTGAAGCTGAACCTACTACATCGCATTGATTTGAAGCTAAATCATGTGTATCGCATGGATTTGAAACTAAACCTTCTACATCGCATTGATTTGAAGCTAAATCATGTGTTTCGCATGGATTTGAAGCTAACTCGTTTGTTTCGCATGCAGTTGTAGCTAAATAATGTATATCACAAGTATTTGTATCTAAACCATTTGTTTCGCATGGATTTGAAGCTATGCCTTCTACTTCGCATTGATTTGAAGCTAAATCATTTGTTTCGCATGGATTTGAATCTAAGCCTTGTCCTTCGAATTGATTTGAAGCTAAATCATGTGTTTCGTATGGATTTGAAGCTAAACCTTCTACATCGCATTGATTTGAAGCTAAACCTTCTACATTCTATTGATTTGAAGCTAAACCTTCTACCTCTTATTGATTTGAAGCTAAACCTTCTACATCGCATTGATTTGAAGCTAAATCATGTGTTTCGCTTGCCTTTGATGCTAAGCCATCTCTATCGCATCGATTTCAAGCTGAATCATTTCTTTCGCTTGGATTTGAAGCTGAACCTTCTACATAGCATTGATTTGAAGCTTAATCATGTGTATTGCGTAGATTTGAAGCTAACTCGTTTGTTTCCCCTGCATTTGAAGCTATATCACTTATATCGCAAGTATCTGATGCTAAATTATTTCTTTCGCTTAGATTTCAAGCTAACTCGTTTGTTTCGTCTGCATTTGAGGCTATATCACTTATATCGCAAGTATATGAAGCTAGATCATTTGTTTAGCTTGGATTTGAAGCTAAACCTTCTACATAGCATTGATTTGAAGCTTAATCATGTGTTTTGCATAGATTTGAAGATAACTCTTTTGCTTCGCCTGCATTTGAAGATAAATCATGTATATCACATGTATTTGAAGCTAAACCAGTTGATTCTCATGTATTTGATTCTAAGCCTTCTACATCGCATTGATTTGAAGCTAAATCATGTGTTCCGCATGGATTTCAAGATAACTCGTTTGTTTCGTTTGCAGTTCAAGCTAAATCATGTATATCACAAGTATAAGAAGGTAAACCGTTTGTTTCGCATTGATTTTAAGCTAAGGTTTCTACTTCGCATTGATTTGAAGCTAAATCACGTGTTCCGCATTGATTTGAAGCTAACTCTTTTGCTTCGCGTGCATTTGAAAATAAATCATGTATATCACATGTATTTGAAGCTAAACCATTCGATTCGCGTGGATTTGAAGCTAACTCGTTTGTTCCGCATGCAGTTGAAGCTGAATCACGTATATCACAAGTATTTGAAGCTAAACCATTTGTTTCGCATTGATTTGAAGCTAAACCTACTACCTCGCATTGATTTGAAGTTAAATCATGTGTTTCCCTTGGACTTGAAGCTAATTCGTTTGATTCGCATGCAGTTGACTCTAAATCGTGTTCATCACAAGTATTTGATGCTGAACCACATGTTTCGCATGGATTTGAAGCTAATCCTTCTACTTCGCATTGATTTGAAGTTAAATCATGTGTTTCTCTTGAATTTGAAGCTAACTCGTTTGATTCGCATGCAGTTGAAGCTAAATCATTTCGATCACAAGTATCTGAATCCAAACAATTTGTTTCGCATTGATTTGACGCTAAGCCTACTACTTCATATTGATTTGAAGTTAAATAGTGTGTTTCTCTGGGATTTGAAGCTAACTCGTTTGATTCGAAAGCAGTTGACTCTAAATCGTGTTTATCACAAGTATTTGAAGCTAAACCATTTGTTTCGCATGGATTTGAAGTTAAGCCTTCTACTTCATATTGATTTGATGCTAAATCATGATTTTCGCATGGATTTAATGCTAACTCGTTTTTTTCGCCTGCATTTGAAGCTATTTCATTTAAACCGCAGATATTTGAAGGTAAATCATTTGTTTCGCATGGATTTGAAGTTAAGCCTTCTACTTCATATTGATTTGATGCTAAATCATGAGTTTCGCATGGATTTAATGCTAACTCGTTTTTTTCGCCTGTATTTGAAGCTATTTCATTTAAACCGCAGATATTTGAAGGTAAATCATTTGTTTCGCATGGATTTGAAGCTAAGGCTTCTACTTCGCATTGATTTGAAGTTAATATCATGTGTTTCTCTGGGATTTGAAGCTAATTCGTTCCATTCGCATGCAATTGACTCTAAATCGAGTTTATCACAAGTATTTGAATCTAAACCATTTTTTTCACATGGAATTGAAGCTAAGCCTTCTACTTGGCATTGATTTGAAGCTAACTCATGTGCTTCGCATGGATTTGAAGCTAACTCGTTTGTTTCGCCTGCATTTGAAGCTATTTCATTTAAACCGCAGGTATTTGAACGTAAATCATTTGTTTCGCATTGATTTGGAGCTAACTCATGTGCTTCGCATGGATTTGAAGCTAACTCGTTTGTTTTGCCTGCATTTGAAGCTATTTCATTTAAACCGCAGGTATTTGAAGGTAATTCATTTGTTTCGCATTGATTTGAAGCAAAGCCTACTACTTCGCATTGATTTGAAGTTAATTCATGTGTTTCTCTTGAATTTGAAGCGAACTCGTTCGATTCGTATGCAGTTGAAACTAAATCATGTTTATCACAAGTATTTGAAGCTAATCCATTTGTTTCGCATTGATTTGAAGCTAAGTCTACTACTTCGCATTGATTTGAAGCTGAATCATGTGTTTCGCATGGTCTTGAAGCTAACTCGTTTGTTTCGCCTGCATTTGAAGCTATTTCATTTAAACCGCAAGTATTTGAAGGTAAATCATTCGTTTCGCATGGATTTGAAGCTAAGCCTTCCACTTCGCATTGATTTGAAGTAAATATCATATGTTTCTCTTGGACTTGAAGCTAACTCGTTTGAATCGCATGCAGTTGAAGCTAAACCATGTTTATCACAAGTTTCTTAATCCAAACCATTTGTTTCGCACAGATTTGAAGCTAAGCCTCCTACTTCGCATTGATTTGAATTTAAATCATGTGTTTCCCTGGGATTTGAAGCTAACTCGTTCCATTCGCATGCAATTGACTCTAAATCGTGTTTATCAGAAGTATTTGAAGCTAAACCATTTGTTTCACATGGATTTGAAGCCAGGCCTTCTACTTCGCATTGATTTGAAGCTAACTCATGTGCTTCGCATGGATTTGAAGCTAACTCGTCTGTTTCGCCTGCATTTGAAGCTATTTCATTTAAACAGCAGATATTTGAAGGTAAATCATTTGTTTCGCATGGATTTGAAGCTAAGCCTTCTACTTCGCATTGATTTGAAGTTAAGTCATGTGTTTTCCTGGGATTTGAAGCTAACTTGTTTGATTCGCATGCAGTTGACTCTAAATCCCGTTTATCACAAGTATTTGAAGCTAAACCACATGTTTCGCATGGATTTGAAGTTAAGCCTTCTACTTCATATTGATTTGATGCTGGATCATGTGTTTCGCATGGGTTTGATGCTAACTCGTTTTTTTCGCCTGCATTTGAAGCTATTTCATTTAAACCGCACTTATTTGAAGGTAAATCATGTGTTTCCCTCCGATTTCAATATAACTCGTTTGATTCGCATGCAGTTGAAGCTTAATAATGTTTATCACAAGTATTTGAAGCTAAATCATTTGTTTCGCATTGATTTGAAACTAAACCTACTGCTTCGCATTGATTTGAAGTTAAATCATGTGTTTCCCTTGGACTTGAAGCTAACTCGTTTGATTCGCATGCAGTTGAAGCTAAATCATTTCGATCACAAGTATCTGAATCCAAACAATTTGTTTCGCATTGATTTGACGCTAAGCCTACTACTTCGTAATGATTTGAAGTTAAATAGTGTGTTTCTCTGGGATTTGAAGCTAACTCGTTTGATTCGCATGCAGTTGACTCTAAATCGTGTTTATCACAAGTATTTGAAGCTAAACCATTTGTTTCGCATGGATTTGAAGTTAAGCCTTCTACTTCATATTGATTTGATGCTACATCATGAGTTTCGCATGGATTTAATGCTAACTCGTTTTTTTCGCCTGCATTTGAAGCTATTTCATTTAAACCGCAGATATTTGAAGGTGAATCATTTGTTTCGCATGGATTTGAAGCTAAGCCTTCTACTTCGCATTGATTTGAAGTTAATATCATGTGTTTCTCTGGGATTTGAAGCTAACTCGTTCCATTCGCATGCAATTGACTCTAAATCGAGTTTATCACAAGTATTTGAAGCTAAACCATTTGTTTCACATGGAATTGAAGCTAAGCCTTCTACTTGGCATTGATTTGAAGCTAACTCATGTGCTTCGCATGGATTTGAAGCTAACTCGTTTGTTTCGCCTGCATTTGAAGCTATTTCATTTAAACCGCAGGTATTTGAACGTAAATCATTTGTTTCGCATTGATTTGGAGCTAAGCCTACTACTTCGCATTGATTTGAAGTTAAATCATGTGTTTCTCTTGAATTTGCAGCTAACTCGTTTGATTCGCATGCAGTTGAAGCTAAATCATTTTGATCACAAGTATCTGATTCCAAACTATTTGTTTCGCATTGATTTGAAGCTAAGCCTCCTACTTCGCATTGATTTGAAGTTAAATCATGTGTTTCCCTGGGATTTGAAGCTAACTCGTTCCATTCGCATGCAATTGACTCTAAATCGTGTTTATCAGAAGTATTTGAAGCTAAACCATTTGTTTCACATGGATTTGAAGCTAAGCCTTCTACTTCGCATTGATTTGAAGCTAACTCATGTGCTTCGCATGGATTTGAAGCTAACTCGTTTGTTTCGCCTGCATTTGAAGCTATTTCATTTAAACCGCAGGTATTTGAAGGTAATTCATTTGTTTCGCATGGATTTGAAGCTAAGCCTACTACTTCGCATTGATTTGAAGTTAATTCATGTGTTTCTCTTGAATTTGAAGCGAACTCGTTCGATTCGTATGCAGTTGAAACTAAATCATGTTTATCACAAGTATTTGAAGCTAAACCATTTGTTTCGCATTGATTTGAAGCTAAGTCTACTACTTCGCATTCATTTGAAGCTGAATCATGTGTTTCGCATTGTCTTGAAGCTAACTCGTTTGTTTCGCCTGCATTTGAAGCTATTTCATTTAAACCGCAAGTATTTGAAGGTAAATCATTCGTTTCGCATGGATTTGAAGCTAAGCCTTCCACTTCGCATTGATTTGAAGTTAATATCATGTGTTTCTCTTGGACTTGAAGCTAACTCGTTTGAATCGCATGCAGTTGAAGCTAAACCATGTTTATCACAAGTTTCTTAATCCAAACCATTTGTTTCGCACAGATTTGAAGCTAAGCCTCCTACTTCGCATTGGTTTGAAGTTAAATCATGTGTTTCCCTGGGATTTGAAGCTGACTCGTTCCATTCGCATGCAATTGACTCTAAATCGTGTTTATCAGAAGTATTTGAAGCTAAACCATTTGTTTCACATGGATTTGAAGCTAAGCCTTCTACTTCGCATTGATTTGAAGCTAACTCATGTGCTTCGCATGGATTTGAAGCTCTACTCGTTTGTTTCGCCTGCATTTGAATCTATTTCATTTAAACCGCATGTATTTGAAGGTAATTCATTTGTTTCGCATGGATTTGAAGCTAAGCCTTCTACTTCGCATAGATTTAAAGTTAATATCATGTGTTTCGCTTGGATTTGAAGCTATCTCGTTTGAATCGCACGCAGTTGAAGCTAAACCATGTTCATCACAAGTATCTGAATCCAAACTATTTGTTTCGCACCGATTTGAAGCTAAGCCTCCTACTTCGCATTGATTTGAAGTTATATAGTGTGTTTCACTGGGATTTGAAGCTAACTCGTTCCATTCGCATGCAATTGACTCTAAATCGTGTTTATCAGAAGTATTTGAAGCTAAACCATTTGTTTCACATGGATTTGAAGCTGACTCGTTCGTTTCGCATGCAGTTGTAGCTAAATAATGTATATCACAAGTGTTTGTAGCTAAACCATTTGTTTTGCATGGAATTGAAGCTAAGCCTCCTACTTCGCATTCATTTGAAGCTAAACCATTTGTTTCGCATGGATTTGAAGATAAACCTTCTACATCGCATTGATTTGCAGCTAAATCATGTGTTTCGCATGGATTTGAAGCTAACTCGATCGTTTCGCCACCATTTGAAACTATATCACTTATATCGCAAGTATTTGAAGCTAAATCATATGTGCCGCATGGATTTGAAGCTGAACCTACTACATCGCACTGATTTGCAGTTAAATAATGTGTTTCGCATGGATTTGAAACTAAACCTTCTACATCCCATGGATTTGAATCTAAATCATGTGTTTGGCATGGATTTGAAGCTAAACCTTCTACATCGCATTGATTTGAAGCTTAAACGTGTGTTTTACATCGATTTGAAACTAACTCGTTGGTTTCCCCTTCATTTGAATCTATTTCAATTATATCGCAAGTATCTGATGCTAAATCATTTGTTTCGCATGGATTTGAAGCTAAACCTACTACATCGCATTGATTTGAAGCTAAACCTTCTACATCGCATAGATTTGAAGCTTAAACGTGTGTTTTACATCGATTTGAAACTAACTCGTTGGTTTCCCCTTCATTTGAATCTATTTCAATTATATCGCAAGTATCTGATGCTAAATCATTTGTTTCGCATGGATTTAAAGCTAAACCTACTACATCGCATTGATTTGGAGCTAAACCTTCTACATCGCATTGATTTGAAGCTAAACCTTCTACATCGCATTGATTTGAAGCTACATCATGTGTTTCGCATGGATTTGAAGCTAAGCTTTCTACTTTGCATTGATTGGAAACTAAATCACGTGTTTTGCATGGATTTGAAACTGATCCATTTGATTCGCATGGATTTGAAGCTAAGCCTTCTACTTCGCGCAGATTTGAAGCTAGATCATGTGTTTCGCATGGATTTGAAGCTAAGCCTTCTACTTCGCATTGCTTAGATGCTAAATCATGTGTTTCGCATGGATTTAAAGCTAAGCCTTCTACTTCGCATTAATTGGACGTTAAATCACGTGTTTTGCGTGCATGTGAAGCTAAACCTTCTACATCGCATTGATTTGAAGCTAAATCATGTGTTTCGCATGAAGTTGAAGCTACCTCATGTCTCTCACAAGTATTTGAAGATGAACCATTTGAACGCATTGATTTGAACCCGAGCCTTCTACTTCGCACTGATTTGCAGATAAATAATGTGTTTTGCATGGATTTGAAGCTAAACCTTCTACATCCCATGGATTTGAATCTAAATCATGTGTTTGGCATGGATGTGAAGCTTACTCGTCCGTTGCGCATGCAGTTAAATCTAAACAACGTATATCACAAGTATTTGAAGCTAAACCATTTGATTCGCATGGATTTGCAGCTAAGCCTTCTACTCCGTATTAATTGGACGCTAAATCACGTGTTTTGCATGGATTTGAAGCTAAACCTTCTACATCGCATTGATTTTAAGCAAAATCATTTCTCTCGCTTAGATTTCAAGCTAACTCGTTTGTTTTGTCTGCATTTGAGGCTATATCACTTATATCGCAAGTATCTGAAGCTAAATCATTTCTTTAGCTTGGATTTGAAGCTAAACCTTCTACATAGCATTGATTTGAAGCTTAATCATGTGTTTTGCATACATTTGAAGCTAACTCGTTTGTTTCCCCTACATTTGAAGCTATATCAATTTTATCGCAAGTATCTGATGCTACATTATTTGTTTCGCATGGATTTGAAGCTATATCATTTATATCGCAAGTATCTGACGCTAAATCAATTGTGTCGCATGGATTTGAAGCTGAACCTACTACATCACATTGATTTGAAGCTAAATCATGTGTATCGCATGGATTTGAAACTAAACCTTCTACATCGCATTGATTTGAAGCTAAATCATGTGTTTCGCATGGATTTGAAGCTAACTCGTTCGATGCGCATGCAGTTAAGTCTAAATAACGTATATCACAAGTATTTGTAGCTAAACCATTTGTTTCGCATGGATTTGAAGCTACGCCTTCTACTTCGCATTGATTTGAAGCTAAATCATTTGCTTCGCATGGAATTAAAGCTACCTCGTTTGTTCCTCCAGCTTTTGAAGCTATATCACTTATATCGCAAGTATTTGAAGCTAAATCATGTGTGTCGCATGGATTTGAAGCCAAACCTTCTACATCGCACTGATTTGAAGCTAAATCTTGTGTATCGCATGGATTTGAAGCTAAGCCTTCTACTTCGCATTGATTTGAAGCTAAATCGTGTGTTTCGCATGGATTTGAAGCTAACTCGTTCTATGCGCATGCAGTTAAGTCTAAATAACGTATATCACAAGTATTTGTAGCTAAACCATTTGTTTCGCATGGATTTGAAGCTACGCCTTCTACTTCGCATTGATTTGAAGCTACATCATTTGTTTCGCATGGAATTGAAGCTACCTCGTTTGTTCCTCCTGCTTTTGAAGCTATATCACTTATATCGCATGGATTTGACGCTGAATCTACTACATCGCATTAATTTGAAGCTAAATCTTGTGTATCGCATGGATTTTTAGCAAACCATCTACATCGCATTGATTTGAATCTTAATCATGTGTTTCGCATGGATTTGATGCTAACTCGTTTGTTTCGCATGGAGTTGTAGCTAAATAATGTATATCACAAGTATTTGTAGCTAAACCATTTGTTTCGCATGAATTTAAAGCTAAGCCTTCTACTTCGCATTTATTTGAAGCTAACTCATTTGTTTCCCCTGCATTTGAAGCTATATCATTTATATCGCAATTATCTGACGCTAAATCAATTGTGTCGCATGGATTTGAAGCTGAACCTACTACATCGCATTGATTTGAAGCTAAATCATGTGTATCGCATGGATTTGAAACTAAACCTTCTACATCGCATTGATTTGAAGCTAAATCATGTGTTTCGCATGGATTTGAAGCTAACTCGTTTGTTTCGCATGCAGTTGTAGCTAAATAATGTATATCACAAGTATTTGTATCTAAACCATTTGTTTCGCATGGATTTGAAGCTATGCCTTCTACTTCGCATTGATTTGAAGCTAAATCATTTGTTTCGCATGGATTTGAATCTAAGCCTTGTCCTTCGAATTGATTTGAAGCTAAATCATGTGTTTCGTATGGATTTGAAGCTAAACCTTCTACATCGCATTGATTTGAAGCTAAACCTTCTACATTCTATTGATTTGAAGCTAAACCTTCTACCTCTTATTGATTTGAAGCTAAACCTTCTACATCGCATTGATTTGAAGCTAAATCATGTGTTTCGCTTGCCTTTGATGCTAAGCCATCTCTATCGCATCGATTTCAAGCTGAATCATTTCTTTCGCTTGGATTTGAAGCTGAACCTTCTACATAGCATTGATTTGAAGCTTAATCATGTGTATTGCGTAGATTTGAAGCTAACTCGTTTGTTTCCCCTGCATTTGAAGCTATATCACTTATATCGCAAGTATCTGATGCTAAATTATTTCTTTCGCTTAGATTTCAAGCTAACTCGTTTGTTTCGTCTGCATTTGAGGCTATATCACTTATATCGCAAGTATATGAAGCTAGATCATTTGTTTAGCTTGGATTTGAAGCTAAACCTTCTACATAGCATTGATTTGAAGCTTAATCATGTGTTTTGCATAGATTTGAAGATAACTCTTTTGCTTCGCCTGCATTTGAAGATAAATCATGTATATCACATGTATTTGAAGCTAAACCAGTTGATTCTCATGTATTTGATTCTAAGCCTTCTACATCGCATTGATTTGAAGCTAAATCATGTGTTCCGCATGGATTTCAAGATAACTCGTTTGTTTCGTTTGCAGTTCAAGCTAAATCATGTATATCACAAGTATAAGAAGGTAAACCGTTTGTTTCGCATTGATTTGAAGCTAAGGTTTCTACTTCGCATTGATTTGAAGCTAAATCACGTGTTCCGCATTGATTTGAAGCTAACTCTTTTGCTTCGCGTGCATTTGAAAATAAATCATGTATATCACATGTATTTGAAGCTAAACCATTCGATTCGCGTGGATTTGAAGCTAACTCGTTTGTTCCGCATGCAGTTGAAGCTGAATCATGTATATCACAAGTATTTGAAGCTAAACCATTTGTTTCGCATGGATTTGAAGATAAGCCTTCTACTTCGCATTGATTTGAAGCTAACTCGATTGTTTCGCCTGCATTAAGAAGCTATATCACTTAAATTCGCAAGTATTTGAAGCTAAACCATTCGTTTCGCATGGATTTGAAGCTAAGCCTTCTGCTTCGCATGAAATTGAAGCTAAATCATGTGTTTCGCATGGATTTGAAGCTAACTCGATTGTTTCGCATGCAGTTGAAGCTAAATCATGTATATCAGAGGTATTTGAAGCTAAAACAATTGTTTCGCATGGATTTGAAGCTGAGGCTTCTACTTCGCATTGATTTGAAGCTGAATCATGTGTTTCGCTTGATTTTGAAGCTTACACGATGGTTTCTCATGCAGTTGAAGCTAAATCATGTTTATCAGAGGTATTTGAAGCTAAACCATTTGATTAGCGTGGTTTTGAAGCTAAGCATTCTACGTCGCATTTATTTGAAGCTAAATCATGTGTTTCGCATGGATTTGAAGCTAACTCTTGTGCTTCGCCTGCATTTGAAGGTAAATCATGTATATCAGAAGTATTTGAAGCTAAATCATTAGTATCGCATGGATTTGAAGCTGAGCCTTCCACTTCGCATTGATTTGAAGCTAAAAAATGTGTTTTGCATGGATTGGAAGCTAACTCGTTTGTTTCGCCTGCAGTTGAAGCTATATCAATTATATCGCAAGTATCTGAAGCTAAATCACTTGTTTCTCATGGATTCGAAGCTAAGCCTTCTACATCACATTGATTTGAAGCTAAATGATTTGTTTCCCATGGATTTGAAGCTTAATCCTGTGTTTTGCATGGATTTGAAGCTAACTCGTTTGTTCCGCCTGCATATGAAGCTGTTTCATTTATACCGCAAGTATTTGAAGCTAAATCATTCGTTTTGCATGGCTTTGAAGCTAACTCGTTTGTTACGCCTGCATTTGAAGCAATATCACTTATGTCGCAGTTATCTGAAGATAAATCAATTGTTTCACATGTATTTGAAACTAAGCCTTCTACTTCGCATTGATTTGAAGGTAGATCATGTGTATCGCATGGATTTGAAGCTAACTCGTTTGTTTCGCATGAATTTGAAGCTAAATCATGTGTTTCGCATGGATTTGAAGATAACTCGTTTGTTCTGTCTGCAATTGAAGCTATATCACTAATATCGAGAGTATTTGAAGCTAAACCTTCTACATCGCGTTGATTTGAAACCAAATCATGTGTTTCGCTTTGATATGAAGCTAAATCATTTGTTTCGCCCTGATGTGAAGCTAACTCGTTTGTTTTGTCTGCATTTGAAGCTGTTTCAATTATATCGCAAGTTGTTCCGTTGTATGACGGAACCTTTATAAATCAAGAGAGGAAAAATGGTGTCCTCGAGTCAAACATTATTGACCATCTACGTCCGTCCCTGGAAAGCGGAAAATTGCCAGATGTGGATAACCCAGGGACCGAAGGCCCTAGGAAATAGCATATTTTGGACGAAGCAATCGAAATGCCAGAACACCCGTAGTAAACAATTTCGTTGAAAGCCATTTCCGTCTTCTATTCAAGTATTTCTTTTATGACCCACAGTTGGTCACCAAATGTCAATTCTAGCCGTTTTTTACGATATGCATGTTCCACCGAGAAGAGGCATTTTCCGGATCATTGTTTGCTACGGCTTATCCTTGGGACACTCGGGTTACTTCGCGGGCGTCACCCGAGGGCACGAGCACTACCTGCGGGTGACCCTTAGTTTGGGGCGGTCACCTTTCGAATTTTGTACTCCAATCAGTCAGGGCGACCGTTTCCCTCACTCCTCGCAAAAAATGAATAATCCACAAATCCGACTGTCCCAAATTTAGAACACACCCACACCGAACTTACCTCCGAGAAGACACAACACACAACATTCATTCTTCCACCAACCCGAACACGGAATAGTCTACTCTCTAAAAATTATACTCTGTATCGATGTGAATTTGAATGTTCAAATATATTCCAAGTTAAAGAAAAAAAACTCAGCTTAGTATCCCTAGCAACTTGAAAAGTCGTAGGGAACCGCGAATATCAAATACGCGGAAAAACATTGGTCCTTCGAGCCGGATTTAGTGTTTGTGAATTCAACAGACATCGACAACACAACCAACAGATGATCATTCATAGGATCACAACACCACCAGTATCAGGCCGATCCACGCTAGCAACTCTGAAATCCTAGTACACATCCGCCTTCAGAGCCACAAGGAAACAGGAACATCAGCAAAACCCAATCATTCAATTCTTCGCATCACAAAGGTAGGCTCATTCATAGCATCATCGATTCCCATATCGCGTCCCGTTTTCCTACAATGGCTTCCGCAGACATCCAAATCAGCACGTTACGCCGCAAACGTGGTAACATTATCGGTCAAATCACAACACTTACCAGAGTTCTGGACAATTCACAAGATCCAGATCACTGCGATAAACTATTAATAACAGAACATCTCAATGGACTTGTTAAATCATGGAATCGGTTCGATGATATACAATTCGAAATAGAAACGCTAGATTCATCGGAAGAAACGCGACGATCAGAGATCCAATGCGATTATTACGCAGTTGTAGCTCGTGCAAAACGAATTCTTCAACAAGACGAGTCACGGAACAACACGCGCAACAACCTTACTGAGTCAACAGCATCTATCGTATCAGCCCCCATAGCCGTAAAATTACCGGAGATGCGATTACCGACATTCGACGGAACCATTGAAAATTGGTCATCCTTCTACGACCTGTTTTCATCGACGATCGACCGCAACGAAAACCTCACCTTAGTGCAAAAATTGCAATACCTAAGATCAACCCTCACCGGGAAGGCCGCCGCATGCATCAAATCGTTAACAACGACCGATGTGAACTATCCTGCCGCCATTGAAATACTGAAAGAAAAATTCGACTGTCTACGCAAAACCCTTTTACGACATTGTGATGCGATTCGAGAGATTCCGAAGCTCGCAAAAGACACACCCGAAGCAATCGACGATTTACTAGACACCTTGAATCAACATCTACGCGCATTAAACAATCTCGGGGAACCCGTAGCAACTTGGAACACACTTCTTATATCAACAATCCTATCAAAACTCAATTCAGATACAATTTTGCAATGGGAACTCACGTTACCAGACAAGCAAATGCCATCATACACGCACCTCATCAAATTCTTACGAAAACGAGCAAACTGTTCAATAGTTGTCAACGGAACCAATCTAATCTCCAGAACTCGTCACCCCTCAGTAAATACATCTCCTAAAAGTATCCACGCAAACTACTCGAAGACACAGACATTTTTCACCGCCAAACCTGCGCAATGTCCAATCTGCAACGGGTCACACATGGTTCGGGATTGTGAAGTCTTCAATTCAGCTTCCCCCACTACGCGATTAGAAAATGCTACTAAAAATTCATTGTGCCACAATTGTTTACGACCTGGCCACACCACTAACATATGCCGCTCGATTTTCACATGCCGAATTTGCAACCAACGTCACCACACTCTTATACATCAACCAAACGATACGGTGAATCAGAAACCCTCCACCTCCGCAACTACGACCACACACACATCCAAATCAACTACAGCTCCACAAGAAGAAATCACTGAGCCAAACCAACCTTTGTGCAATCGGTGACTATTTCCTCGTGGGATCTCAAGGGACAGGGACACTCACAACATTTTTATTGTAGACTCCCAATCAAACGACCTTTTGGTTACGGCAATCATCCACGCTATCAGTAAGACACATAAACCAGTGACATGCCGGGCTTTAATCGACACCTGCTCGACCACAAATTTCATGACACAAGATCTTGCAAAGAAACTCTCCTTACCTCTAAAACATTGTTCTATTCCGGTCGGCGCGCTCGATACTCTCACTACTGTAGCGAAACACATCGTCAAGGCCACCATCCGTTCCAGAATCAAGAACTATCAACGAACTCTCACCTTTTTAGTCGTGCCCAACATTGCAACCGCAATTCCAGGCGATACAATTGATCGCGCTACCCTAAACATCCCAAGAAACATCGAACTCGCAGATCCTACGTTCCACCGCCCGGCACCAATCGACATGCTGTTAGGGGCCGGCACGGCATTATCCATTTTAAGTGTAGGTCAGATCAATCTTTCACAACCCGATGACCCAGACCTATATCTCCAGAAAACAATGTTGGGTTGGGTAATCGGGGGGAGCGCACCCACATTCAAACCAATAAGAAGTGCTTCATGCCACACACACACATCACTCCAATTCGATCTCACACGTTTTTGGGAAATTGAAGACGGTCCACAAATACCTCATTTCTCAGAAGCAGAAACAGCATGTGAGGAATATTTCAAAAACACGATCACACGAAACGCGGAAGGAAGATACGTCGTATCACTTCCATTCAACAACGACAAACCAAAACTCGGAGAATCGAAGTCAGCAGCCTATAAACGATTTCTATCCTTAGAAAGAAGGTTAAAACGAGATCCGGAGTTAAACAATCAGTATAAAGCTATTTTTAAGGAATATCTGGATCTTGGCCACATGTCCGAGATCCCTGATCCCAACGAAGGCTATTACCTTGCACACCACGGGGTACTCAAGATGTCCAGCCAAACCACCAAGCTCCGCATCGTTTTCGACGGATCAGCTGCCTCAAGCACGGGTCTATCACTCAACGACGTACTACATACTGGCCCCAAAATCCAAGATGATTTATTGTATATTCTTCTGAGATTCCGCACACATCAATACGTTGTCACTGGTGACATCGAAAAGATGTACCGACAATTTTTAATACGTCCAGAAGATAGGAAATTTCAACAAGTACTCTGGCGAGACCATAACGACAACATTAAGACGTTCCAACTGAACACCGTCACGTTCGGACTATCAGCAGCGCCCTATTTGGCCATACGATGCTTAACCCAATTAGCGGACGATGAACATCACCGGTTTCCCCAGGCGTCCAAAGTTTTAAAACAAGATTTCTATGTAGACGATCTGATAACTGGAACCCCCACGATCCAAGAAGCCATCTCATTGCGCAAGGAATTAACATCATTACTCAACACAGCAGGGTTACACATCAGGCAATGGGCATCCAACGACAAACGTTTACTCGAAGATCTATCCGACGAAAACATAAATCAACAATTACATTTAGGCGAATCATCAATCGTCAAAACTTTAGGGATAGTCTGGAATTCGGCAGATGACTCCATCACCTACACTGTTAGACCCATTCTCCACACACCCCGCGCCAGCAAACGCTTTATTAGTTCAGAAATTGCAAAAATTTATGACCCTCTAGGCCTATTAGGACCAGTCATCATTACGGCAAAACTAATCTTTCAGGAGCTCTGGACTTTAAGAATCGATTGGGACGAATCCTTACCCATGGCAATACACAATAAATGGAGTCAATATTACTCTCAATTACCTCTGCTCAACCAGGCAAGATTCCGGCGAAAAACCATCATTCAATCTGCATCCAACATTGAACTACATGGGTTCTGCGATGCTAGCGAAAGAGCCTACGGGGCCTGCGTGTATATTCGATCTCAGAACAATCACGGGGAGACAATCGTGGAACTTCTAGTCGCAAAATCCAGAGTCGCACCTTTAAAGAGCAAATCCATTCCGCGACTCGAATTATGTGGGTCGGTGTTGCTAGCATCGCTCATGACCACCGTGAAGAAGGCACTAGACCTGCAGATCGAACACACAGTATATTGGACAGATTCCACGATAGTTTTACATTGGTTGAGATCCTCACCACACACCTTAAAAACCTTCGTCGCTAACAGAGTGTCTGAAATTCAATCAACTACAACCATCACAGATTGGCGCCACGTCAGTTCTACAGACAACCCTGCAGATTTGTTGTCGCGGGGTCAAACAATTAAAGACTTTTTACAATCATCCGTTTGGCAGAACGGTCCATCTTGGCTCCAACAAGAGCACTCGCACTGGCCTACTTGGGAAACAGTTCTACACATTAACGATCCGGAGCGAAAAATCGCAATTTGCATGGCAACAATTCCTGTCACAAAAGACGCGAAAATCCTCGAACGGTATTCATCATGGACAAAATTAGTGCGAGTCATTGCACTCTGTCGGCGATGGAGGCCGGGTCGAATCATTAAGGGAAGCCTGACTGTTTCTGAACTATCCCAATCAAGGGTTACCATCCTCAGAATGCTCCAGGAAATATATTTCAAAACAGAAATACTGGCGCTTCGTCGTCAATCGGATCCCTATCTACACGGAAAACTGGCCAAATTGAATCCATTTCTCGATCAAGACGGACTTCTGAGAGTGGGAGGACGTCTCAAAAACTCAACTCTGACCTACTCGCAAAAACATCCAATTCTCCTTCCAAAATCACATATCACCACCTGCATCATAATGAATGAACACAAGAATCTTCTACATGCGGGAGCACAAACCACGTTATATTCACTAAGACGAACGTACTGGCCAATAGACGGTAGAAGTCTGGTATGGAGAACCATTCATGGATGTGTACGTTGCCGGCGAGCAAGTCCTCCATCCGTGGAATATATTATGGGTAATCTACCAATAGCACGAGTGACAGAATCGCGTCCATTCACAAACGTAGGAATCGACTACTGCGGACCTTTTTTTATCAAAGAAAAACAACACCGCAACCGCGGTCGAGTCAAGGTTTATGTGGCAGTCTTTGTTTGTCTCGCAATAAAAGCGATTCATCTTGAACTAGTCAGTGACCTAACCAGCGAAGCATTCATTGGAGCATTACGTCGATTCATCGCAAGAAGGGGATTTTGTGTGAACTTATATTCAGATAACGGTACAAATTTCAAGGGAGCCAATAATGAACTACGAGAACTCCGAGAACTCTTACGATCAGACGACCATCTCAAAAAAATCAATACCTTCCTCATTGAACGAGCCATCAATTGGCATTTTATTCCTCCACAAGCTCCACATTTTGGAGGCTTATGGGAAGCTGCGGTAAAGTCTTTTAAATATCATCTAAAACGCGTCGTAGGCCCGGAGTTACTCACATTTGAAGGGCTTAATACACTGATTATCGATGTCGAAGCTATCCTCAACTCTCGACCCCTCACTCCACTTTCTTCAGATCCCTCCGAGCTCCTCGCACTCACTCCAGGTCATTTTCTCATCGGTGATGCACTCACGAGCTTGCGCGATCGCGATCTACAAGGAACCCCTGCAAATCGATTATCAGCATGGCAGCGTGTTCAACAATTGAAACAACATTTCTGGAAGCGCTGGCATCGTGAATATCTGAATCAATTGGCAAATCGCAATAAATGGACCAGGGGTCAACATTCCATCATCGAAGGTGCAATCGTTCTGCTCAGAGAAGACAACGTACCCTCAATGCACTGGCCTCTCGGACGAATCATTAAAACTCACCCAGGCTCCGACGGCATTGTTCGCGTAGCTACTGTCAGGATAGCCTCAAACGTGTTCGACCGGAGCGTGAAAAAACTTGTACCGTTATTGTGTCACTCGGAGGATCGACCACGAGAGAACAACTTAACCATGGTAGGACATGAAATATGTGAATAGGAAAAAGGTTTCACTATTGTTAATCTTATAGGTCATAAGGCAAAACTTCTATTCCATACCAAGCGTCGCCAACATTGTAATGTAGCATTTTAAGTTCCCAATCATATATATCTTAATATTAGCCAAGTAAATTCAGACATACAAACATAAACAACCACTCACCATCAAACACACCTGTCAACTCGATCTTGATCAGTACCCTCTCAACGGGGGGAGAATGTTCCGTTGTATGACGGCACCTTTATAAATCAAGCGAGGAAAAATGGTGTCCTCGAGTCAAACATTATTGACCATCTACGTCCGTCCTTGGGAAGCGGAAAATTGCCAGATGTGGATAACCCAGGGACCTAAGGCCCTAGGAAATAGCATATTTTGGACGAAGCAATCGAAATGCCAGAACACCCGTAGTAAACAATTTCGTTGAAAGCCATTTCCGTCTTCTATTCAAGTATTTCTTTTATGACCCACAGTTGGTCACCAAATATCAATTCTAGCCGTTTTTTACGATATGCATGTTCCACCGAGAAGAGGCATTTTCCGGATCATTGTTTGCTACGGCTTATCCTTGGGACACTCGGGTTACTTCGCGGGCGTCACCCGAGGGCACGAGCACTACCTGCGGGTGACCCTTAGTTTGGGGCGGTCACCTTTCGAATTTTGTACTCCAATCAGTCAGGGCGACCGTTTCCCTCACTCCTCGCAAAAAATGAATAATCCACAAATCCGACTGTCCCAAATTTAGAACACACCCACACCGAACTTACCTCCGAGAAGACACAACACACAACATTCATTCTTCCACCAACCCGAACACAGAATAGTCTACTCTCTAAAAATTATACTCTGTATCGATGTGAAGTTGAATGTTCAAATATATTCCAAGTTAAAGAAAAAAACTCAGCTTAGTATCCCTAGCAACTTGAAAAGTTGTAGGGAACCGCGAATATCAAATACGCGGAAAAACACAAGTATTTGAAGCTAAACCATTTGTTTTGCATGAATTTGAAGCTGAACTTTGTGTTTCGCAAGAATTTGAAGCTAAATCATGTGTTTGGCATGGATGTGAATCTAACTCGTTTGTATCGCCTGCCTTTGAAGCTATATCACTTATATTCGCAAGTATTTGAAGCTAAATCTTTCGTTCCTCATGGATTTGAAGATAAGCCTTCTACTTCACATTGATTTGAAGCTAAATCATGTGTTTCGCTTGAATTTGAAGCAATATCATTCGTTTTGCATGGATTTGATGCTAACTCGATTGTGTCGTCTGCATTTGAAGCTGTTTCAATAATATCTCAAGTATTCGAAGCTACATCAGTTGTGTCGCATGGATTTGAAGCTAAGACTTCTACTTCGCGTTGATATGAAGATAAATCTTGTGTTTCGCTTGGATTTGAAGCTAGCTCGTTTGTGTTGACTGTATTTGAAGCTACTTCATTTATATCGCAAGTATTTGAAGCTGAACCATTTGTTTTGCATGGATTTGAAACTAATCCTTCTACTAGGAATTGATTTGAAACTAAATCAAATCTTGTGTTTCGCTTGGATTTGAAGCTAGCTCGTTTGTGTTGACTGTATTTGAATCTACTTCATTTATATCGCAAGTTTTTGAAGCTGAACCATTTGTTTCGAATGGATTTGAAGATAAGCCTTCTACTTCGCATTGATTTAAAGCTAACTCGATTGTTTCGCCTGCATTAAGAAGCTATATCACTTAAATTCGCAAGTATTTGAAGCTAAACCATTCGTTTCGCATGGATTTGAAGCTAAGCCTTCTGCTTCGCATGAAATTGAAGCTAAATCATGTGTTTCGCTTGGATTTGAAGCTAACTCGATTGTTTCGCCTGCATACGAATCTATATCACTTGTATCGCAAGAAATTGAAAAAAATCATTTGTTTCGCATGGATTTGAAGCTAATCCATCTGCATCGCATTGATTTGAAGTTAAATCATGTGTTTCGCTTGGATTTGAAGCTAACTCGTTTGTTACGTCTGCATTTGAAGCTAAATCAATTATATCGAATTATTTGAAGCTGAATCATTTGTTTCGCACGGATTCGAAGCTAAGCCTTTTACTTCGCATTGATTTGAAGCTAAGTCATGTGTTTCGCTTGGATTTGAAGCTAACTCGTTTGTTTCGCATGCAGTTGAACCTACTTCATTTAGATCGTGAGTATTTGAAGCTAAACCATTTGATTCGCAAGCATTTGAAGCTAAGCCTTCTACTTCGTATTGATTTGAAGAAAAATCATTTGTTTCGCATGGATTTGAAGCTAAGCCTTCTACTTCGCATTGAGTTGAAGCTAAGTCATTTGTATCGCATGGATTTTGAAGCTAACTCGTTTTGTTTCGTCTGCATTTGAAGCTATATCACATATATCCCAAGTATCTGAATTTAAATTATTTGTTTGGCATGGATATGAATCTAAAACATCTAGTTCGCATTGATTTGAAGCTAAATCGTGAGTTTCGCATGGATTAGAAGCTATATCATTTATAACGCAAGTATTTGACGCTAAATCATTTGTTTCGCATGGATTTGAAGCTAACTCGTTTGTTTCGCCTGCATTTTCAGCTATATCATTTATATCGCAACTATTTGAAGCTAACCCATCTGTTTCGCATGGATTTGAAGCTAAGCCTTCTACTTTGCATTGATTGGAAGCTAAATCATGTGTTTTGCATGAATTTGAAGCTAACTCGTTTGTTTCGCCTGCATTTGAAGCTATTTCATATATACCGAAAGTATTTGAAGCTAAATCATTCGTTTTGCATGGATTTGAAGCTAAGTCTTCTACTTCGCTTTGATATGAATTTAAATCATTTGTTTCGCCCGGATGTGAATCTAACTCGTTTGTTTTGTCTGCATTTGTAGCTGTTTCAATTATGCCGCAAGTATTTGAAGCTAAACCATTCGTATCGCATGAATTTGAAGCTAAACCTTGTGTTTCGCAAGAATTTGAAGCTAAATCATGTGTTTGGCATGGATGTGAATCTAACTCGTTTGTTTCGCCTGCATTTGAAGCTGTATCACTTATACTCGCAAGTATTTGAACCTAAATCTTTCGTCCCTCATGGATTTGAAGATAAGCCTTCTACTTTACATTGATTTGAAGCTAAATCATGTGTTTCGCTTGAATTTGAAGCTATGTCATGCGTTTCGGATGGATTTGAATCTAACTCGATTGTGTTGTCTGCATTTGAAGCTGTTTCAATAATATCGCAAGTATTCGAAGCTAAATCAGTTGTGTCGCATTGATTTGAAGTTAAGCCTTCTACTCCGCATTGATTTGAAGTTAAATCATGTGTTTCGCTTGGATTTGAAGCTAACTCGTTTTTTTCGCCTGCATACGAATCTATATCAATTGTATCGCAAGGACTTGAAAAATATCATTTGTTTCGCATGGATTTGAAGCTAAGCCTTCTACTTCGCATTGATTTGAAGCTAAATCCTGTGTTTCGCATGGATTTGAAGCTAACTCGTTTGTTACGTCTGCATTTGAAGCTAAATCAATTATACCGAATTATTTGAAGCTGAATCATTTGTTTCGCACGGATTCGAAGCTAAGCCTTTTACTTCGCATTGATTTGAAGCTAAGTCATGTGTTTCGCTTGGATTTGAAGCTAACTCGTTTGTTTCGCATGCAGTTGAACCTACTTCATTTAGATCGTGAGTATTTGAACCTAAACCAATTGATTCGCAAGTATTTGAAGCTAAGCCTTCTACTTCGTATTGATTTGCAGCAAAATTATGTGTTTCCCTTGGTTTTGAAGCTAGCTCGTTTGTTTCCTATGCAGTTGAAGCTAAATCATGTTTATCACAAGTATCTGCAGCTAAGCCATTTGTTTCGTAAGAATATGAAGCTAAACCATGTGTTTCGCATGATTTTGAAGCTAACTCGTTTGTTTCGCATGCATTTGGAGCAGTATCCCTTATATTCGCAAGTATTTGGATATAAATCATTCTTGTCGCATGGATTTGAAGCTAACACCCTATACTTCGCACTGATTAGAAGCTAAATCATCTGTTTCGCTTGGATTTGAAACTGTCATGTTTTCTTCACATACTGTTGAAACGAAATCATGTATATCACAAGTATCTGAAGCTAAGCCATTTGTTTCGTAAGAATATGAAGCTAAACCATGTGTTTCGCATGAATTTGAAGCTAACTCGTTTGTTTCGCATGCATTTGAAGCAATATCCCTTATGTTCGCAAGTATTTGAAGATAAATCATACGTTTCGCATGGATTTGAAGCCAAGCCTTCTACTTCGTATTGATTTGATCCTAGATCATGTGTTTCGCTTGGATTTGAAGCTAACTCGTTTGTTTCGCATGCATGTGAAGCTATATCACTTATATCACAAGTATCTGAAGCTAACCCATTTGTTTAGCAAGAATATGAAGCTATACCACGTGTTTCGCAAAAATTTGAAGCTAAATCATGTGTTTCACATGGATGTGAAGCTAACTCGTTTGTTTCGCCTGCATTTGAACCTATATCATTTATATCGCACGTATTTGAAGCTAAATGATTTGTGTCGCATGGATTTGAAGCTCATCCTTCTACATCGCATTGATTTGAAGCTAAATCTAGTGTATCGCATGGATTTGAAGCTAACTCGTTCGTTTCGTCCGCCTTTGTATCTATTTCACATATATCGCAAGTATTTGAAGCTAAATGATTTGTTTCGTATGGATTTGAAGCTAAACCTTCTGCATTGCATCGATTTGTAGGTAAATCGTGTCTTTCGCTTGTACATGAAGCTAACTCGTTTGTTTCGTCTGTATTTGAAGCTATATCAATTTTATCGCAAGTATCTGAAGCTAAATCATTTTTTTCGCATGGATTTGAAGCTAAACCATCTACATAGCAATGATTTGAGGATTAATCATGTGTTTCGCTTGGAATTGAATCTAACTAGTTTGTTTCGCCTGCATTTGAAGCTATATCACTTGTATCGCAAGTATTTGGAGAAAAATCATTTGTTTCGCATGGATTTGAAGCTATCTCGTTCGTTTCGTGATTTGAAGCCAAATCATTTGTTTCGCATGGATTCGGTGCTAAACCTTCTACATCGCATTGATTTGAAACCAAATCATGTGTTCGCTTGGATTTGAAGCCAACTCATTTGTTTCGCATGCAGTTGAAGCTAAATCATGTTTATCACAAGTATCTCAAGCTAAACGATTTGTTTCGCAAGAATATGAAGCTAATCCATGTGTTTCGCATGAATTTGAAGCTAAATCATTTGTTTCGCATGGATTTGAAGCTAAACCTTCTACATCGCATGGACTAGAAGCTAACTCGTTTGTTTCGTCAGCATGTGAAGCTATATCACTAATATCGGGAGTATTAGAAGCTAAATCATTTGTTCTCATGTATTTAAATCTAAGCCTTCCACTTCGCATTGATTTGAAGCTAAATCATGTGTTTCGCATGGATTTGAAGCTAACTCGTTTGTTTCGCCTGCAGTTGAATCTATATTACTTATATCACAAGTAATTGAAGCTAAATCATTTGTGCCGCTTGGATTTGAAGCTAAACCTTCTACATCGCATTGATTTGCAGCTAAATCATGTATTTCGCATGGATTTGAAGCTAACTCGTTCGTTTCACCTGAATTTGAAGCTATATCACTTATATCGCAAGTATTTGAAGCTCAATCATTTGTTCCGCATGGATTTGAAGCTACGCCTTCTACTTCGCATTGATTTGAAGCTAAATCATGTGTTTCGTATGGATTTGAAGCTATCTCGTTTGTTTCGCCTGCATTCGAAGCTATATCATTTATATCGCAAGTATTTGAATCTAAATCATTCGTGTCGCATGGATTTGAAGCTAAGCCTTCTACTTCGCACTGATTTGAAGCTAAATCATGTGTTTCGCATGGATTTGAAGCTAACTCGTTTGTTTCGCCTGCATTTGAAGCTAAATCATGTATATCACAAGTATTTGAAGCTAAATCATTTGTTCCGCATGGATTTGAACCTAAGCCTTCTAGGTCGTATTGATATGAAGCTAAATCATTTGTTTCGCATGGATTTGGTGCTAACTCGTTCGGTTCTCCTGCATTCGAAGATATATCATTTATATCGCAAGTATCTTAACCTAAATCATTCGTTTCGCATGAATTTGAAGCTAAGCCTTCTACTTCGCATTGATTTGAAGCTAAATCATGTATATCACAAGTATTTGGAGCTGAACCATTCGTTTCGCGTGAATATTAAGCTAAATCATGTGTTTCGCATGATTTTGAATCTAAATCATGTTTTTCTCAAGCAATTGAAGCCGAACGATTAGATTCGCATGGATTTGAAGCTAAGCCTTTTACTTCGCACTGATTTGAAGCTAAGTCATGTGTTTCGCATGGATTTGAAGCTAAGCCTTCTACTTCGCATTGATTTGAAGCTAACTCGTTCGTTTCGTCCGCCTTTGTATCTATTTCACATATATCGCAAGTATTTGAAGCTAAATGATTTGTTTCGTATGGATTTGAAGCTAAACCTTCTGCATCGCATCGATTTGTAGCTAAATCATGTCTTTCGCTTGTACTTGAAGCTAACTCGTTTGTTTCGTCTGTATTTGAAGCTATACCAATTTTATCGCAAGTATCTGAAGCTAAATCATTTTTTTCGCATGGATTTGAAGCTAAACCATCTACATGGCATTGATTTGAAGCTTAATCATGTGTTTCGCTTGGAATTGAATCTAACTAGTTTGTTTCGCCTGCATGTGAACCTATATCACTTGTATCGCAAGTATTTGGAGAAAAATCATTTGTTTCGCATGGATTTGAAGCTATCTCGCTCGTTTCGTGATTTGAAGCCAAATCATTTGTTTCGCATGGATTCGGTGCTAAACCTTCTACATCGCATTGATTTGAAGCCAAATCATGTGTTTCGCATGGATTTGAAGCTAAACCTTCTACATCCCATGGACTAGAAGCTAACTCGTTTGTTTCGTCAGCAAGTGAAGCTATATCACTAATATCGAGAGTATTAGAAGCTAAATCATTTGTTCTCATGTATTTAAATCTAAGCCTTCTATTTCGCATTGATTTGAAGCTAAATCATGTGTTTCGCATGGATTTGAAGCTAACTCGTTTGATTCGTCTGCATTTGAAGCTTTATCACTTATATCGCAAGTATTTGAAGCTAAATCATTTGTTTCGCATGGATTTGAAGCTAACTCGTTTGTTTCGTCTTCATTTGAAGCTATATCACTTATATCGCAAGTATTTTATGTTAAATCAGTTGTGTCGCATGGATTTGAAGCTAAGACTTCTACTTCGCGTTGATATGAAGATAAATCTTGTGTTTCGCTTGGATTTGAAGCTAGCTCGTTTGTGTTGACTGTATTTGAAGCTACTTCATTTATATCGCAAGTATTTGAAGCTGAACCATTTGTTTTGCATGGATTTGAAACTAATCCTTCTACTAGGAATTGATTTGAAACTAAATCAAATCTTGTGTTTCGCTTGGATTTGAAGCTAGCTCGTTTGTGTTGACTGTATTTGAATCTACTTCATTTATATCGCAAGTTTTTGAAGCTGAACCATTTGTTTCGAATGGATTTGAAGATAAGCCTTCTACTTCGCATTGATTTGAAGCTAACTCGATTGTTTCGCCAGCATTAAGAAGCTATATCACTTAAATTCGCAAGTATTTGAAGCTAAACCATTCGTTTCGCATGGATTTGAAGCTAATCCATCTGCATCGCATTGATTTGAAGTTAAATCATGTGTTTCGCTTGGATTTGAAGCTAACTCGTTTGTTACGTCTGCATTTGAAGCTATATCCCTTATGTTCGCAAGTATTTGAAGATAAATCATACGTTTCGCATGGATTTGAAGCCAAGCCTTCTACTTCGTATTGATTTGATCCTAGATCATGTGTTTCGCTTGGATTTGAAGCTATCTCGTTTGTTTCGCATACAGTTGAAGCTAAATCATGTATATCGCAAATATTTGAAGCTAAACCATTTGTTTCGCATGGATTTGTAGCTGCGCCATCTACTTCGCATTGATTTGATGCTGAATCATGTGTTTCGTTTGGATTTGAGGCTAACACTTTTGTTTCGCATGCAGTTGAAACTAAATCATGTACATCATAAGTATCCTAAGCTAAACAATTTTTTTAGTATGTATTCGGAGCTAAATCTTTTGATTCGCCTGCATTTGAAGCTATATTACTTATATCGCAATTATTCGAAGCTAAATCATTGGTGTCGAATGGATTTGAAGCTACGCCTTCAACTTCGCATTGATTTGATGCTGAATCATTTGTTTCGCTTGGTTTTGAGGCTAACACTTTTGTTTCGCATGCAGTTGAAACTAAATCATGTATATCATAAGTATCCTAAGCTAAACAATTTTTTTTAGCATGTATTCGGAGCTAACTATTTTAATTCGCCGGCATTTGAAGCTATATTACTTATATCGCAAGTATTCGAAGCTAAATTATTAGTGTCGCATGGATACGAAGCTAAGCCTTCTACTTCGCATTGATTTGAAGCTAAATCATGTGTTACGCATGGATCTGAAACTATCACGTTTGTTTCGCATGCAGTTGAAGCTAAATCATGTTTATCACAAGTATCGGAATCTAAACCATTTGTTTCGCAAGAATATGAATCTAAACCATGTGTTTCGCATGAATTTAAGGCTAGATCATGTGTTTCGCATGGATTTGAAGCTAACTCGTATGTTTCGCCCGCATTTGAAGCTATATGACTAATATCGCAAGTATCTGAATCTAAATCATTTGTTTCGCGTGGATTTGAAACTAAACATTCTACATCGCATTGATTTGATGCTAAACCATCTACATCGCGTTCAATTAAAGCTGAATCGTGTCTTTCACTTGGATTTGATGCTGACTCGTTTGTTTCGTCTGCATTTGAAGCTATATCACTTATATCGCAAGTATTTGAAGCTCAATCATTTGTTTCGCATTGATTTGAAGCAATGCCTTCTACTTCGCATTGATTTGAAGCTAAAACATGCGTTTCGCTTGGATTTGAAGCTAAGTCGTTTGTTTCGCATGCATTTGAAGCTAAATCATGTAAATCACAAGTATTTGAAGCTAAACCATTTGATTCGCATGGATTTGAAGCTAAGCATTCTACTTCGCATTGATTTGAAGCTAAATCACATGTTTCGCTTGGATTTGAAGCTATCTCGTTTGTTTCGCATACAGTTGAAGCTAAATCATGTATATCGCAAATATTTGAAGCTAAACCATTTGTTTCGCATGGATTTGTAGCTGCGCCATCTACTTCGCATTGATTTGATGCTGAATCATGTGTTTCGTTTGGATTTGAGGCTAACACTTTTGTTTCGCATGCAGTTGAAACTAAATCATGTACATCATAAGTATCCTAAGCTAAACAATTTTTTTAGTATGTATTCGGAGCTAAATCTTTTGATTCGCCTGCATTTGAAGCTATATTACTTATATCGCAATTATTCGAAGCTAAATCATTGGTGTCGAATGGATTTGAAGCTACGCCTTCAACTTCGCATTGATTTGATGCTGAATCATTTGTTTCGCTTGGTTTTGAAGCTAACACTTTTGTTTCGCATGCAGTTGAAACTAAATCATGTATATCATAAGTATCCTAAGCTAAACAATTTTTTTTAGCATGTATTCGGAGCTAACTATTTTAATTCGCCGGCATTTGAAGCTATATTACTTATATCGCACGTATTCGAAGCTAAATTATTAGTGTCGCATGGATACGCAGCTAAGCCTTCTACTTCGCATTGATTTGAAGCTAAATCATGTGTTTCGCATGGATCTGAAACTATCACGTTTGTTTCGCATGCAGTTGAAGCTAAATCATGTTTATCACAAGTATCGGAATCTAAACCATTTGTTTCGCAAGAATATGAATCTAAACCATGTGTTTCGCATGAATTTAAGGCTAGATCATGTGTTTCGCATGGATTTGAAGCTAACTCGTATGTTTCGCCCGCATTTGAAGCTATATCATTTATATCGCATGTATTTGAAGCTAAATCAATTGTGTCGCACGGATTTGAAGCTAAGATTCTACTTCGCATTGATTTGAAGCTAAATCATGTGTGTTCGCATGGATTTTGAACCTAACTCGTTTGTTTCGCCCGCATTTGAAGCTAAATCATGTCTTTCGCATGGATTTGAAGCGAACTCGTTAGTTTCGCGTGCATTTGAAGCGATATCATTTATATCGCAAGTATCTGAAGCTAAATCATTTGTTTCTCATGGATTTGAAGCTAAACCATCTACATCGCATTGATTTGAAGCTAAATCAATTGTTTCGCTTGGATTTGAAAGCTACCTCGTTTGTTCCGCATTGAGTTGAATCTGATTCATGTATATCACAAGTATTTGAAGCTAAACCAATAGAATCGAATGGATTTGAAGCTAAGCCTTCTACATCGCATGGATTTGGAGCTAAATCATGTGTTTCGAATGGATTTGAATCTAACTCGTTTGCTTCGCCTTCCGTTCAAGTTATATCACTTATACTCCAAAGCATTTGAAGCTAAATCATTTGTTTCGCATGGATTTGCAGCTAAAACATGTGTTTCGCATGGATTTGAAGCTAACTCATTTGTTTCGTCTGTATTTGAAGCTAACTAATTTGTTTCGCTTAAATTTGAATCTAAATCACGTGCGTTGCATGAATTTGAAGCGAAACCATGTGTTTCGCATGCATTTGACGTTTAATCGTGTGTTTTGGCGTGGATTTGAAACTTGCTCGTTTGTTTCGCCCGCATTTGAAGCTATATCACTAATATCGCAAGTATCTGAATCTAATTCATTTGTTTCGCATAGATTTGAAACTAAACATTCCACATCGCATTGATTTGATGCTAAACCATCTACATCGCGTTCAATTGAAGCTGAATCGTGTCTTTTACTTGGATTTGATGCTGACTCGTTTGTTTCGTCTGCATTTGAAGCTATATCACTTATGTCGCAAGTATTTGATGGTAAAACATGTCTTTCGCATGGATTTAAAGCTAAGTCGTTTTTTTCGCATGCAGTTAAAGCTAAATCGTGTTTATCACAAGTATCGGAATCTAAACCATTTGTTTCGCAAGAATATGAATCTAAACCATATGTTTCTCATGAATTTGAAGCTAGATCATGTGTTTTGCATGGATTTGAAGCTAACTCGTATGTTTCGCCTGCATTTGAATCTATATCATTTATATCGCATGTAGTTGTCAAGCTAAATCAATTGTGTCGCACGGATTTGAAGCTAAGCCTTCTACTTCGCATTGATTTGAAGCTAAATCATGTGTGTTCGCATGGATTTTGAAGCTAACTCGTTTGTTTCGCCTGTATTTGAAGCTAAATCATGTCTTTCGCATGGATTTGAAGCGAACTCGTTAGTTTCGCGTGCATTTGAAGCTATATCACTTATATCGCAAGTATTTGAAGCTAAATCATTTGTTTCGCGCGGAATTGAAGCTAGACCTTCTACATCGCATTGATTTGAAGCTAGAGCACGTGTTCCGCTTGGATTTGAAGCTAAATCATGTATTTCGCATGGATTTGAAGATAACTCGTTTGTTTCCCCTGCATTTGAAGCGATATCATTTATATCGCAAGTATCTGAAGCTAAATCATTTGTTTCCCATGGATTTGAAGCTAAACCATCTACATCGCATTGATTTGAAGCTAAATCAATTGTTTCGCTTGGATTTGAAAGCTACCTCGTTTGTTCCGCATTGAGTTGAATCTGATTCATGTATATCACAAGTATTTGAAGCTAAACCAATAGAATCGAATGGATTTGAAGCTAAGCCTTCTACATCGCATGGATTTGGAGCTAAATCATGTGTTTCGAATGGATTTGAATCTAACTCGTTTGCTTCGCCTTCCGTTCAAGTTATATCACTTATACCCCAAAGCATTTGAAGCTAAATCATTTGTTTCGCATGGATTTGGAGCTAAAACATGTGTTTCGCATGGATTTGAAGCTAACTCATTTGTTTCGCCTGTATTTGAAGCTAACTCATTTGTTTCGCCTGTATTTGAAGCTAAATAATTTGTTTCGCATAAATTTGAATCTAAATCACGTGCGTTGCATGAATTTGAAGCGAAACCATGTGTTTCGAATGCATTTGACGTTTAATCGTGTGTTTTGGCGTGGATTTGAAACTTGCTCGTTTGTTTCGCCCGCATTTGAGGCTATATCACTAATATCGCAAGTATCTGAATCTAAATCATTTGTTTCGCGTGGATTTGAAACTGAACATTCTACATCGCATTGATTTGATGCTAAACCATCTACATCGCGTCCAATTGAAGCTGAATCGTGTCTTTCACTTGGATTTGATGCTGACTCGTTTGTTTCGTCTGCATTTGAATATATATCACTTATATCGCAAGTATTTGAAGCTCAGTCATTTGTTTCGCATTGATTTGAAGCAATGCCTTCTACTTCGCATTGATTTGAAGCTAAAACATGCGTTTCGCTTGGATTTGAAGCTAAGTCGTTTGTTTCGCATGCATTTGAAGCTAAATCATGTAAATCACAAGTATTTGAAGCTAAACCATTTGTTTCGCATGGATTTGTAGCTGCGCCATCTACTTCGCATTGATTTGATGCTGAATCACGTGTTTCGCTTGGTTTTGAGGCTTTTGTTTCGCATGCAGTTGAAACTAAATCATGTATATCATAAGTATAAGAAGCTGAATCATTTGTATCGCATGGATTTGAAGCTAATTCTTCTACTTCGCATCGATTTGCAGCTAAAACATGTGTTTCGCATGGATTTGATGCTAACTCGTTTGTTTCGCATCCATTTGAATCTGTATCACTTATATTCGCAAGTATTTCAAGCTAAGTCATTAGATTCGCATGGATACGAAGCTAAGCCTTCTAATTCGCATTGATTTGAAGCTAAATCATGTGTTTCGCATGGATCTGAAACTATCACGTTTGTTTCGCATGCAGTTGAAGCTAAATCATGTATATCACAAGTGTCTGAAGCTAAGTCATTTGATTCGCCTTGATTAGAAGCTAAGTCACATATTTCGCTTTTATTTGAAGCTAACTCGTTTTTTCCGAATGCAGTTGAAGCTAAATCATGTATACCACAAGTGTTTGTAGCTAAACCATTTGCTTCGCATGGATTTGAAGCTAAGCCATCTATTTCGCATTGCTTTGAAGCTAAATCATGTGTATCGCTTGGATTTGAAGCTAACTCGTATGTTTCGCATGCAGTTCAAGCTCATTCATGTGTATCACAAGTATTTGAAGCTAAACCGTTTGTTCCGCATGGATTTGAAGCTTTGCCTTCTACTTCGCATTGATTTGAAGCGAAATAATGTGTTTCACATGGATTTGTAGCTAACTCGTCTGTTTCGCCTGCATTTGAAGCTATATCTTTTATATCGCAAGTATCTGAAGCTATCTCATTTGTGTCTCATGGATGTGAAGCTAAACCATCTACTTTGCACTGATTTGAAGCTAAATCATGTATCTCGCTTAGATGTGACGCTAACTCGTTTGTTTCGCGTGGAGTTGAAGCTAAATCATGTATTTCACAAGAATTTCAAGCTAAACCATCTGCTTCGCATGGATTTGAAGCTAAGCCTTGTACTTCGCATTGATTTGAAGCTAAGACATGTGTTTCGCATAGATTTGAAGCGAGCTAGTTTGTTTCGCATGCATTTGAAGCTACAAAACTTATATTCGCAAGTATTTGAAGCTAAATCTTTCGTTTCGCACGGATTTGAAGCTAAGTCTTCTACTTCGAATTGATTTGAAGCTAAATAACCTGTTTCGCATGGATTTGAAGCTAACTAGTTTGTTTCGCATGCAGTTGAAGCTAAATCATGTTTATCACCAGTATCTGAAATTAACCCATTTGATTCGCAAGAATATGTAGCTAAACCATGTTTTTCATATGAATCTACATCTAAATCATGTGCTTCACATGGTTTTGTAGCTAACTCGTTTGTTTCGCCGGCATTTGAATTTGCATCACTTACATCGCAAGTATCTGAACCTAAATCATTTGTTTCTCATGGATTTGAAGCTAAGCCTTCTACTTCGTGTTGATTTGAAGCTAAATCATGTGTTTCGCATGGATTTGAAGCTAACACGTTTGTTTCGCATGCAGTTAAGGTAAATCATGTATCTCACAAGTGTCTGAAGCTAAGCCATTTGATTCGCAAGAATATGCAGCTAAACCATCTGTTTCGGATGAATTTGCAGCTAAATCATGTGTTTCGCATAGATTTGGAGCTTACTCGTTTGTTCCTCCTGCATTTGAAGCTATATAATTTATATCGCAAGTATCTGAAGCTAAATAATTTGTTTCTCAATTATTTGATGCAAAACCTTCTACATCGCATTGATTTAAGGCTAAAGCATTGGTGCACTTGGAGCTTAAGCAAACACGTTTGATTCACATGCAGTTGAAGCTAAATCATGTATATTACAAGTAGTTGGTGCTGAACCATTCGTTTCCCATGAATATTAAGCTAAACCATGTGTTTCGCATGCAGTTGAAGCTAAATCATGTATTTCACAAGTATTTGAAGCCGAACCATTAGATTCGCATTGATTTGAAGCTGAGCCTTCTACTTCGCATTGATTTGAAGCTAAATCATCTGTTTCGCTTGGATTTGAAGCTAACACGTTTGTTTCACATGCAGTTGAAACAAAATCATGTATACCAAAAGTATTTGAAGCTAAACCATTTGTTTCGCTTTGATTTGAAGCTAAGCCTTCAACTTCGCATTGATTTGAAGCCCAGCCTTCAACTTTGTATTGGTTTGAAGCTAAATCATTTGTTTCTCATGTATATGAATCTGAGCCTTCTACTTCGCAATTGATTTGAAGCTAAACCATGTGTTTCGCATGGATTTGAAGCTAACTCATTTGTTTCGCCTGCATTTGAAGCTATATCATTTATATTGCAAGTATTTGATGCTAAATCATTTGTTTCGCATGGATTTGAAGCTAAGCCTTCTACTTCGCATTGATTTGAAGCTAATAATCTGTTTCGCTTGGATTTGAAGCTAACACGTTTGTTTCACATGCAGTTGAAACAAAATCATGTATACCAAAAGTATTTGAAGCTAAACCATTTGTTTCGCTTTGATTTGAAGCTAAGCCTTCAACTTCGCTTTGATTTGAAGCCAAGCCTTCAACTTTGTATTGGTTTGAAGCTAAATCATTTGTTTCTCATGTATATGAATCTGAGCCTTCTACTTCGCAATTGATTTGAAGCTAAACCACGTGTTTCGCATGGATTTGAAGCTAACTCATTTGTTTCGCCTGCATTTGAAGCTATATCATTTATATTGCAAGTATTTGAAGCTAAACCATCTGTTTCGCATGGACTTGACGCTAAGCCTACTACTTCGTGTTGATTTGAAGCTAAATCATGTGTATCGCTTGGATTTGAAGCTAACTCGTTTGTTTCGCCTGCAGTTGTAGCTAAATCATGTATATCACAAGTATTTGCTAAACCACGTGTTTCCAATGAATTTGAAACTAAATCATGTGTTTCACATCCATTTGAAGCTTAATCATGCGTATTGCATGGATTTAAAGCTACCTTGTTTGTTTGGACTGCACTTGAAACTACATCATTTATAAGGCAAGTATTTGAAGCTGAATCATTCGTTTTGCATGGGTTTGAAACCATGCCATCTACTTAGCATTGATTTGAAGCTAAATCATGTGTTTCGCATGGATTTGAATCTATCTCGTTTGTGTCGCCTGCATTTGAAGCTACATCACTTATAACGCAAGTTCCTGTGTTAAACCATTTGTTTTGCATGGATTTGAAGCTAATCCTTCAACTTCGCATTGATTTTAACTAAATCATGTGTATCGCATGGATTTTAAAGCGAACTCGTTTGATTCGTCTGCATTTCGAGCTATATCAATTATATCGCAAGTATTTGAAGCTAAATCATTTGTTCCGCGTGGATTTGAAGCTAAGCCTTCTACGTTGTATTGTTTTGAAGCTAAATCATTTGTTTCGCATGGATTTGGAGCTGCGCGAAACAACTGGACCAGCTTCAAATACTTGTGATATACATGATTTAGCTTCAACTGCATGCGAAACAAACGTGATAGTTTCAGATCCATGCGAAACACATGATTAAGCTTCAAATCAATGCGAAGTAGAAGGTTTAGCTTCAAATCCGTGCGAAACAAATGATTTAGCATCAAATACTTGCGATCTAAGTGATATAGCTTCAAATGCGGGAGAAACGAAGGAGTTAGCTTCAAATCCAAGCGATACACATGATTTAGCTTCAAATCAATGCGAAGTAGAAGGCTTAGCGTCAAATCCTTGCGAAACAAATGGTTTGCATACAAACATTTGTCGTATACATGATTTAGCTTCAACTGCGTGTGAAACAAACGAGTTAGATTCAAATCCATGCAAAACTCATGATTTAGCTCCCAATCAATGCAAAGTAGAAGGCTTAGCTTCAAATCCATGCGAAACAGATGGTTTAGCTTCAAATACTTGCGATATAAATGATATAGCTTCAAATGCAGGAGAAACAAACGAGTTAGCTTCAAATCCATGCGAAACACATGATTTAGATTCAAATCAATGCCAAGTAGAAGGCATAGCTTCAAATCCATGAGAAACAAATGATTTAGCTTCAGATACTTGCGATATAAATGATATAGCTTCAAATGCAGGCGAAACAAACGAGTTAGCTACACATCCATGTGAAACATATGATTTAGCTTCAAATCAATGCGAAGTAGAAGGCTTAGCTTCAAATAAATGCCAAGCAACTGGTTTATCTTCAAATACTAGTGATATTCGTGACTCAAGTACCAACTGCACGCGAAACAAACAAGTTAGCTTCAAATCCATGCAAAACGGATTATTTAGCTTCAAATCAATGCGAAGTAGAAGACTCAGCTTCAAATCCATGCGGAACAAATGGTTTAGCTTCAAATACTTGTGATATACATGATTTAGCTTCAACAGCATGCGAAGCAAACGAGTTAGCTCCAAACCGAAGCGATACACATGAGTTAGCTTCAGTTCAATGCGAAGTAGAAGACTTAGCTTCAAATCCATACGACACAAATGATGTAGCTTCAAATATTTGCTATATAAGTGATATAGCTTCAAAAGCAGGCGAAACAATCGAGATGGCTTCGAATCCATGCGAAACACATGATTTAACTTCAAATGAATGCGAAGTAGAAGGCTTAGCTTCAAATCCATGCGACACAAATGATTTAGCTTCAAATATCTGCGATATAAATGATATAGCTTCAAATGCATGCGAAACAAACGAGTTAGCTTCAAACCCATGCGAAACACATGATTTTGCTCCAAATTCATGCGAAACACGTGGCTTAGCATCATATTCTTGCGAAACAAATGGCTTAGCTTCAGGTACTTGTCTCAAACATGATTTTGCTTAAACTGCATACGAAACAAACGAGTTAGCTTCAAGTCCAAGCGAAACACTTAATTTAGCTTCAAATCAATGAGATGTAGATTGATTTGCTTCAGATCCATGAGAAACAAAATATTTAGCTTCAGATACTTGCGATATAAATGATATAGCTTCAAATGTAGGCGAAACAAACGAGTTAGCTACAAATCCATGTGAAACACATGATTTAGCTTCAAATAAATACGAAGTTGAATACTTAGCATCTAATCCATGCGAAATAAATGAGTTACCATCAAATACTTGCGATATCGATGAAATAGCTTCAAATGCAGGCGAGACCAACGAGTTAGCTTCAAATCCATGCGGTCACATAATTTAGCTTCAAATCAAAGCGAAGTAGAAGGCTTAGCATCGAATCCATGAGAAACAAATGATTGAGTTTCAGGTACTTGCGATATAAATGATATAGCTTCAAATGCAGGCGAAACAAACGAGTTAGCTTCAAATCCATGCAAAACGGATTATTTAGCTTCAAATCAATGCGAAGTAGGAGACTCAGCTTCAAATCCATGAGAAACAAATGATTTATCTTGAATATTCACTTGTGATATTCATGATTTATCTTCAACTGCATGCGAATCAAACGAGCTAGCTTCAAATCCATGCGAAACACACGATTTAGCTTTAAATTAATGGGAAGTAGAACGATTAGCTTCAAATCCATGCGAAACAAATGATTTATCTTGAATATTCACTTGTGATATTCATGATTTATCTTCAACTGCATGCGAATCAAACGAGCTAGCTTCAAATCCAAGCGAAACACATGATTTAGCTTTAATTCAATGCGAAGTAGAAGTCTTAGCTACAAATCCATGCGATAAATATGGTTCAGCCTCTACTACTTGTGAGATACATGATTTAGGGTCAACTGCATGCAAAACAAACGAGTTAGCTTCAAATCCAAGCGGAACACATGATTTAGCTTCAAATCAATGCGGAGTAGAACGATTAGCTTCAAATCCACGCGAAACAAATGGTTTATTTTCAAATACTTGTGATATTCATGATTCAACTTCAACTGCATGCGAAACAAATTATTTAGCTTCAGATACTTATGATTTAGCTTCAACTGCATGTGAATCAAACGAGTGAGCATCAAATCCAAGCGAGACACATGACTTAACTTCAAATCAATGCGAAGTAGTTGGCTTAGCTTCAAATCAATGCGAAACAAATGGTTTAGATACAGATACTTGAGATATAAATGATATACCTTCAAATGCAAGCGAAACGAATGACTCAGCTTCATATCCAATCGAAACACATGATTCAGGTTCAAATCAATGAGAAGTAGAAGGCATTGCTTCAAATCGATGCGAAACAAATGATTTAGCTTCAAATACTTGCGAATATAAGTGATGTGGCTTCAACTGCAGGCGAAATAAACGAGTTAGATTCAAATCCATGCAAAACACATGATTTAGCTTCCAATCAATGCAAAATAGAAGGCTTAGCTTCAAATGCATGCGACACGCATGAATTTGCTTCAAATACTTGCCATATAAATGATATAGCTTCAAATGCAGGCGGAACAAACGAGTTATATTCAATACCATGCGAAACACATGATTTAGCTTCAAAGTGATGAGAAACACATGGTTTAGCTTCATATTCTTGCGAAAATAAGATTTAGTGTCAGTCACTAGTGATAAACATGATTTAGCCTCAACTGCATGCGAAAAAAATAGTTAGCTTTAAATCCATGCAAACACATGAGTAGGCTTCAAATCCATTGGAAACACATGATTTAGGTTCAAATTCATGGCAAACGCGTGGTTTAGCGTCAAATACATGTGAAACAAATTGCTTAGCTTCAGATACTTATGATATACATGATTTAGCTTCAACTGCATGCGAAACAAACGAGTTAGCTTCAAATCTATGCAAAACACATGATTGAGCTTCCGATACTTGCGATATAAGTGTTATAGATTCAACTGCAGGCGAAACAAACGAGTTAGCATCAAGTCCATGCGAAACACATGATTTAGCTTCAAATCAATTCGAAGTAGAAGGCTTAGCTTCATATACATGAGAAACAAATGATTTTGCTTCAGATAATTGCGATATATGTGAGATAGATTCAAATGCAGAAGAAACAAACGAGTTAGCTCTAAATCCATGCAAAACACATGATTAAGCTTCAAATCAATGCGATGTAGAAGGTTTAGCTTCAAATCCATGCCACACAAATGACTTAGCTTCAAATACTTGCGATATAAGTGATATAGCTTCAACTCAATGCGAACTAGAAGTCTTAGCTTCAAAACCATGCGAAACATATGATTTAGCTTCGGATACTTGCGATATAAGTGATATAGCATCAAATGCAGGCGAAACAAACGAGTTAGCTTCTAATCCATGCGAAACTCATGATTTAGCTTCAAATCGGTGCGATGTAGAAAGCTTAGCTTCTAATCAATAAGAAACAAATGGTTCAGCTTCAAATACTTGTGATATTCATGATTTAAATTCAACTACATGCGAAACAAACGAGTTAGATTCAAATCCATGCGAAACACATGATTTAGCTCCAAATCCAAGCGAAACACATGTTTTAGCTTCAAATCAATGCGAAGTAGAAGTCTTTGCATCAAATCCATGCGACATAATTGAATTAGCTTCAAATGCTTGCGGTATAAATGGTATAGATTCAAATGCATGCGAAACAAACAAGATAGCTTCAAATCCATTGGAAACACATAATCTAGCTTGAAATAAATTGCGAGGTAGAAGGCTTAGCTTCAAATCCATGCGAATCAAATGGTTTAGCTTCAAATACTCGTGATATACATGATTAAGCTTCAACTGCATGCGAAACAAACGAGTGAGTTTCAAATCCATGCGTATTGGATTATTTTCTCTCTTTTGAATACTCAGAAGTTTTTCCTTCTAGCATATAAGTTACAAAAACGAATCGACGCCGAGAGTCTCGCCAGAGTACCATTAGATAAACAATGATTTCATATGTATATAGAACAGAGTGCTCTTTGTCTTTTGGTGACGTTTTTGGTTTCGTCTTTGTGAATAGTCTTCAGTCTCCTGGAGCAATCTGGAGAGTAAAGACGGTCCTTCCTCGTACGTCAAATTAATAAACTAAAAGGGATAAGTTTAATTCACTGCGTTTTACTTTTATTTATCTACCCATTTCCAATAGGTTATGGGCCCAGATCACATTGTGTATTAACTGTGTATTTCATTAACAATTTAGTTATTGCAAAAGTGGTTTTTTGTTTAGTGTTAAGTTAAAAGGTGTTGAGACTAAGTGACAATGTATAAATCTAAAGACAGAAGAAATATCCAACCGTTCAGTGGTACCAAGTACAATGCATGGAAACATCGAATCAGGAATTTATTGAACGAACTAAATTTGCTAAAAGTGATTGACGAACTACCTCCGGTTCCAGTGACCAGTAAGTGGACAAGAGCTGAGCGAATTGCCAAATGTGTTGTAGTGGAGTATTTATCTGACACTTATCTAAGGTATGATACACCTGGTAGTACTGCTAAGACAATTTTGGAAAGTTTCGATGACATTTATGAGAGAACAAGTGCTGCCACTGAAGTGTCGATTCGTAATCGATTGAGCAGATTGAAAATGAAAAGTGATGCAAAATTGAAAGAACATTTTGAAAATTTTGATGAATTGATAACTGAGCTCGCAGCGGTTGGTGTGTCAGTATCAGAAAGTCAAAAGATTTCGTATTTGCTCGGCAGTCTTCCTAAAATGTATGAAACTGTGGCAACAGTGATTGAGACAATGACCGAAGATGAAATTACTTTGGATTTTGTGAAGACAAGACTTTTAGATCATGAAACAAAAGTGCAGAATGCCAATGAAAATACAAGTGCGAAAGTGTTGCATATTGAAACAGAATCTCCTCGAGAAAATAACAGAAATTATTCGCGAAGTTACCGAGGCAGAGGTGGAAATTACAGAGGTGGAAATCGAAGAGGCAGAGGTTCACATTTTCGTACCGGCTTTCATCCACACAGAAATTTCAGAAATTCGTCTCATGGAAAATGTTATCATTGTGGACGAAATGGTCATAAAAAGTTGGACTGTTACCATTTCAAAAGAAATCAAAGATACGAGGGAGAGAAGAACACAGGGCCTCACACAGCCCAGGCGGTACAAACGCAACGCGATGTCAACAGATCAGGTTTCGCCTTTATGACTGGAGAATATCAGAACTGTGAAAGTAATAAATTAATGTTTCTTTTGGATTCTGGAGCCTCTGATCATGTGATTAATCGAGACAATGTATTCACAAGTGTAATTGACTTATATCCACCAATAAAAATTATGGTAGCTAAGAATGGAGTTTACAACACCGCAACCAAGAGCGGGACCATCCACTTGACGAGCGATACGGGTTTTCCAATTGTACTCAAAGATGTCCTGTACTGTCCAGATATACCATGCAATTTACTCTCAGTGACAAAAATGCAGAAGGCAGGAATGACTATCACCTTCGACGCAAAAGGAGTACAGATAAGTAAAGATGGTAAAATTCTAATGAAGGGTAAATCCACAAATAATTTCACTGTAATTGAATTTGAATTAGCAAAAGGTGTCAATGTTAGTAACTCTCAAGTATATAATAGTAATCGAAATAATTATGATTTGTGGCATAAGCGATTAGGTCATATGAGTAAAACAAAATTCTTAGAGTTGAAAAATAAACACATGGTTAAAGATATAAGTCATCTCGAAAAAGTAATACCAAGCGACGATTTATGTGAGGCTTGTATAAACGGTAAACAAGCACGGTTACCATTTGAAAAAATCAAAGAACAAAATTCATGTAACAAAGCCCTTGTTCGTAGTTCACACAGAAGTATGCGGTCCAATCACTCCCACGACAATTAACAATAAAAATTATTATGTATCATTTATAGATGAATTTACGCATTATACAGTAACTTATTTAATTACACATAAATCTGAAGTTTTCGGTGTTTTCAAAGACTATGTCGCAAAGAGTGAAGCTCATTTTAATTTAAAAGTCGTAAATTTATATTGTGATAACGGTAGAGAATATTTATCAAAAGAGATGAAAGAATATTGCGTTAAGAGAGGTATCAGTTATCACTTGACTGTACCATACAGTCCTCAGTTAAATGGCGTTGCAGAGCGAATGAATGGAACAATAACAGAAAGGGCGCGTGCGATGGTAAACTGTGCAGGTTTAGAAAAAGAATTTTGGGGAGAAGCTGTATTAACTGCTACGTATTTAATTAATTTGACTCCAACAAAGGCTTTGAAAATTGATAAGACTCCATTTGAGATGTGGCATAGAAAAAAGCCTAAATTAAAATATTTAAAAATGTTCGGATCGACAGTGTATGTACATAATAAGTCTAGAAAGCGTAAATTTGATGAAAAATCCTCGAAAGCGATTTTAGTTGGATTTGAACCCAACGGATATAAAGTTTGGGATGTTGAAAATGAAAAATTTATGACAGTAAGAGATGTCATAGTTGACGAAATAAATTATTTAAAATCTCGACCAGTTTTGAAAGAGGGTAATGAAAAAGGAACCTCTATAAACAAAGATACAGTATTAGAATCAGCTGAATTTAAGATGAGGAAATCTGGTAATGATAAACCAGATGGTTTAAATGATTTGAAATCTGATAATGGTAAATCAGATAGGTTAAAGAAATTTGGTAATGATAAACCAGATGGTTTAAATGATTTGAAATCTGATAATGGTAAATCAGATAGGTTAAAGAAATTTGGTAATGATAAACCAAATAGTTTAAATGATTTGCAATCTGATGATGATGAATTAACTGAGGTTTTAAAAAATAAATCAGATGGTATTAGCGGTAGTAAATCTGTAGATAAAGCAGATGGAAATGGTCGAAGTCGAGAAAATACAGTTAAAAAGGATAAGAAAATTAGAAGAAGTGAGAGAATAAAACAACGCAGTCCTACATCGTATTACGAACTCATGTGCGCTCAGTCAGTTGTTTATAAAATACCCACTTCGTTTGAAGAAATAAAAACTCGTGATGACAGAGCTCAATGAGAGCAAGCGATTCAAGACGAACTAAATTCTTTAATTACAAATAACACGTGGACACTAGTACCAATGCCAAAAGATAAAAATATTGTTGACTGTAAATGGGTATTCACGACTAAAACCAATGAATTTGGAAATCCACAAAAATATAAAGCACGTCTAGTTGCTCGAGGTTTCAGTCAACAGTATATGGTTGATTACGATGAAACATTTGCGCCTGTTGCTAGAATTTCAAGTTTTCGATTTATTGTAGCTTTTGCAAATCAACATGATTTATTAATTCACCATATGGATGTGAAAACGGCATTCCTAAATGGTACACTAAAAGAAGAAATTTACATGAGGGTCCCAGAGGGTGTAAATAGTAATGGTAATCAGATTTGCAAATTAAACAAAACCCTATACGGTTTGAAACAGGCGGCTAGACGTTGGTTTGAGACATTTGAAAAGACTTTATTAGACTTAGGATTTAAAAACTCTGCAGGCGATCGTTGTATTTATATTTTAGATAGAGGAAGTATTTGGAAAAATTTTTATGTAGTTTTATATGTCGATGATCTTGTAGTTGCAACTGCAGATATTCAAATAATGCGTAGTTTTAAAGATTATTTGATGAACAAATTTCGAATGACAGATTTAGATGAAATTAGATTATTCTTAGCAATTAGAGTTACTAGAAATAATGGAAAATTGACATTAGATCAAAGCGCATACATAAAGACTGTACTTGATAAGTTTAATATGAGTGATTGTAAGCAAATCAGTGCACCACTTCCAATTAAATTAAACTATGAACTTTTAAATTCTGATGAAAAATGTGATGCACCTTGTAGAAGTTTAATAGGATGTTTAATGTATATCATGTTATGCACTAGACCGGATTTAAGTGCAGCGGTAAATATTTTGAGTCGTTATGCAAACAAAAATAACAAAGAACTTTGGGAAAATTTGAAAATGATACTTCGGTATCTGAAAGGGTCATCTGATATTAAATTGACATATGTTAAAAATGATTATAAAGACTTTTTGAGTGGATACGTTGACTCCGATTGGGGAGGTGGTAGTGGTACAAATCGAAGAAGTACTACAGGTTATGTATTTAAGTTGTATGAAAAATGTACGATCTGTTGGAACACAAAGAAACAATCATCGGTAGCTAGTTCCACAGCAGCAGCCGAATATATGGCTCTGTATGAGGGTGTAAAAGAAGCACTTTGGTTAAAGTCATTAGCAACAAGTATTAATATAATTATATCGGATCCAATTGTGATTTACGAGGATAATACTGGTTGTATGTGCATTGCGAATAATCCTACAAGTCATAAGCGATCGAAACATATAGATATTAAGTATCATTTTTCACGAGAACAAATTGAAGAAAAAGTAATAATATTGAATTTCATTCCCACAGAAAATCAAATTGCAGATATACTGACAAAGCCACTGTCAGGCCAGAAATTCCTGGAGTTCAGAGTCGGATTGGGCCTGGAGTGACTCCATTGATATATATATATTGTGATATATTTGTGAAATATATATATATATATTTCTACAAAAAAAGAGAAAAAAAAAATAATTACTTCGTCTTATTAATACTGTATGTACTTGATACGGTCTGATTGGGTTTTCTGGGTTTTCCCAATTCATTGCAACAAATGTTGGACCATTTGTATTTGCCCCAGAAGTAGAGTCAGTGCGAGGAAGGTCAGTCGAAAATTTAGTTGATAAGATGAACTATAAATATATTACTGATAATTAATGTTAAATTTAGATTTTACACAGTTAATACACATTCATTGAAAGCAGAGTCGATTCATTTTTGAGGAGGCGTATTGGATTATTTTCTCTCTTTTGAATACTCAGAAGTTTCTCCTTCTAGCATATAAGTTACAAAAACGAATCGACGCCGAGAGTCTCGCCAGAATACCATTAGATAAACAATGATTTGATATGTATATAGAACAGAGTGCTCTTTGTCTTTAGGTGACGTTTTCGGTTTCGTCTTTGTGAATAGTCCTCAGTCTCCTGGAGCAATCAGGAGAGTAAAGACTGTCCTTCCTCGTACATCAAATTAATAAACTAAAAGGGATAAGTTTAATTCACTGCGTTTTACTTTTATTTATCTACCCATTTCCAATAATGCGAAACACATGATTTTGCTGCAAATCAATGCGATGTGGAAGGCTTAGCCTCAAATCCATGCGAAACACATGATTTAGCTTCAAATTCATGCGAAACACATGATTTAGGTTCAAATTCATGCGAAACACATGGATTAGCTTCATATTCTTGCGAAACAAATGGTTTAGCTTCATATACTTGTGATAAACATGATTTAGCTTCAACTGCATGCGAAGGAAGCGAGGTAGCTTCAAATCCATGCGGATCGTATGATTTAGCTTCAAATCAAAGTGAAGTAGAAGGCTTAGCTTCAAACACATGAGAAACACAAGATTTAGCTGCCAATCTATGTGATGTAGAAGGTTTTGCTTCAAATCCATGCGAAACAAGTGATTTAGCTTGAAACACTTGGGATATAAGTGATATAGCTTCAAATGCAGGCGAAACAAACGAGTGTTAGCCCCAAATCCAAGCGAAGCACATGATTCAGCATCAAATCAATGCGAAGTAGATGGCGTATCTGCAAATCCATGCGAAACAAATGGTTTAGCTTCAAATACTTGCGATATATATGATTTAGCATCAACTGAATGCGAAAGAAACGAGTTAGCTTCAAATCCATGCGACACACGTGATTTAGCTTCAAATAAAGGCGAAACAAACGAGTTAGCTTCAAATTCATGCGAAACACTTGACAATGATTCAAATTCATGCGAAATACATGATTTAGCTCCAAATTCATGCGAAACACACAATTTAGCTTAAAATTCAGCCTGTACATTTGATTTATCTTCAAATCATTGCAAAATACATGATTTAGTTTTAAATTATGCGAAACACATGGTTTAGCATCATATTCTTGCGAAACAAATGGTTTAGCTTCAGATACTTCTGATAAACAAGATTTAGCTTCAACTGCATACGAAACAAACGAGTTAGCTTTAAATCCAAGCGAAAAACATCATTTAGCTTCAAATCAATGCGAAGTAGCAGGCTTATCTTCATATCCATGCGAATTGAATGACTTAGCTACAAATACTTGCGATATAAATGATATAGCTTCAAATGCAGGCGAAACAAACGAGATAGCTACAAATCCATGCGAAACTCATGATTTAGCTTCTAATCATGGCGAAGTAGAAGGCACAGCTTCAAATCCAAGCAAAACACATGGTTTAGCGTCAAATCAGTGCAAATTAGAAGGCTTAGCTACAAATCCATGCGAATCAAATGATTCAGCTACAAATTCTTGTGAAATACATAATTTAGCTTCAACTGCATGCGAAGCAAACGAGTTACCTTCAGATCCATACGAAACACATGATTTAGCTTCAAATCAGTGCGAAGTAGATGACGTAGCTTTGAATCCATGAGAAACAAGTGATTTAGCTTCAGATGCTTGCAATATAATTGATATAGCTTCAAATGCAGGCGAAGCAAACGAGTTAGCTCCAAATCCATGCAAAACACATGATTTAGCTTCAAATCAATGCGAAGTAGAAGACTTAGCTTCAAATCCATGCGGAACAAATGGTTTAGCCTCAAATACTTGTGATATACATGATTTAGTTTCAACTGCATGCGAAACAAACGAGTTGGCTTCAAATCCAAGCGATACACACGATTTAGCTTCAATCCAATGCAAAGTAGGAGGTTTATCTTCAAATCCATGCGAATCAAATGGTTTAGCTTCAAATTCTTGTGATATACAGGATTTAGCTTCAACTGCATGCGAAACAACTGAGTTAGCTACAAATCCATGTGAAATACATGTTTTAGCTTCAAATCAATGCGATGTAGATGGATTAGCTTCAAATCCATGAGAAACAAATGATTTAGCTTCAAATACGTTCGATATAAGAGATATAGCTTCAAATGCAGGCGGAACAAACGAGTTAGCTTCAAATCAATGCGAAACACATGATTTAGCTTCAAATCAATGCGAAGTAGGAGTCTTAGCATCAAATCCATGCGAAACATTTGATTAAGCTACAAATACTTGCGGTACAAGTGATATAGCTTCAAATGCAGGCGAAACGAACGAGTTAGCTTCAAATCCATGCGAAACACACGATTTAGCTTCAAATCAATGCGAACTAGAAGGTGTACCTTCAAATCCTTGCGACACAAATGATTGAGCTTCAAATACTTGTGATATACATGATTAAGCTTCAACTGCATGCGAAACAAACAAGTTAGCTTCAAATCTAAGGGAAACACATGATTCAGCTTCAAATCAATACGAAGTAGAAGGCTTAGTTTCAAATCCATGCGGAACAAATGGATTAGCTTCAAATACTTGTGAAATACATGATTTAGCTTCAAATGCATGCGGAACAAACGAGTTAGCTTCAAATCCAAGCCAAACATATGATTTAGCTTCAAATCGATGTGAAGTAGAAGGGTTAGCTTCAAATCCAAGCGAAACAATTGATTTAGCTTCAAATCAATGCGATGTAGATGGATTAGCTTCAAATCCATAAGAAACAAATGATTTAGCTTCAGATACTTGCGATATAAATGAAATACCTTCAAATGCAAGCGAAACAAACGAGTTAGCTTCAAATCCATGCAAAACACATGATTAAGCTTTAATTGCATGCGAAACACATGATTTAGTGTCAAATTCATGGGGAACACGTGGTTTAGCATCAATTACATGCGAAAAAAATTGTTTAGCTTCAGATACTTGTGATATACATGATTTAGCTTCAACTGCATGCGAAACAAACGTGCTGGCTTCAAATCCATGCAAAACACAAGATTAAGCTTCAAATGCATGCGAAACACATGATTTAGGTTCAAATTCATACGAAAAACGTGGTTTAGCATCAAATACATGCGAACAAATTCTTTAGCTTCAGATACTTATGATATACATGATTTAGATTCAACTGCATGCGAAACAAACGAGTTATCTTCAAATCCAGGCGATACAAATAATTTAGCTTCAAATCAATGCGAAGTAGAAGGCTTAGCGTCAATTCCATGCGAAACAAATGGTTTAGATACAAACATTTGTGGTATACATGATTTAGATTCAACTGCATGCGGAAAAAAACGAGTTAGTTCCAAATCCAAGCGAAACGTATGATTTAGCTTCAAATCAATTCGAAGTAGAAGGCTTAGCTTCAAATCCAAGCGAAACACACGATTTAGCTTCAAAGTAATGCGAAGTAGAAGGCTTAGCTTCAAATCCATGTGAAACACATGATTTAGCTTCACATCAATGCGAAGTAGAAGGCTTAGCTTCAAATCCATGTGAAACAAATGATTTAGCTTTAAATACTTGCGATAGAAGTGACATAGTTTCAAATGCAGGCGAAACAAACCAGTTAACTTCAATTCCATGAGAAACAAATGATTTAGCTTCAAATCAATGCGAAGTAGAAGGCTTAGCTTCAAATCCTTGCGAAACGAATGATTTAGCTTCAAATACTTTCCTTATAAATGATATAGCTTCAAATGCAGGCGATACACACGAGTTAGCTTCAAATCCGAGCGGAACTCATGATTTATCTTCAAGTCAATGCGAAGTAGAAGGATTACCATCAAATACATGCGAAACAAATGATTTAGCTTCAAATAGTTGCAATAGAAGTGATATAGTTTCAAATACAGGCGAAACAAATCAGTTAGCTTCAATTCCAAGCGAAACACATGATTTAGCATAAAATTCATGCGAAACACATGGATTAGCTTCAAATTCGTATCGAAATAAATGGTTTAGCATTAGATACATGCGATATAAGTGATATAGATTCAAATGCAGGAGAAACAAACGGGTTAGGTTGAAATCCATGCAAAACACATGATTAAGGTTCAAATCAATGCTATGTAGAAGATTTAGCTTCAAATCCATGTCACACAAATGATTTAGATTCAGATACTTGCGATATAAGTGATACAGCTTCAAATGCAGACGAAACAAACGAATTAGTTTCATATTCATTCGAAACACATGATTTAGCTTCAAATCAATGCGATGTAGATAGTTTACGTTCAAATCCATGGGAAACGAACGATATTGATTCATAATCTTGCGATATAAATGTTTTAACTTCGAATGTGTGCGAAACAAACGAGTTAGCTTCAAATCCATGCAAAATACATGATTAAGCTTCAAATGCATGCGACACACATGATTTAGGTTCAAATTCATGGGAAACATGTGGTTTAGCATCGAATACATGCGAAACAAATTGTTTAGCTTCAGGTACTTATGATATAAATGATTTAGTACAGCTGCATGCGAAGCAAACGAGATTGCTTCAAATCCATGCAAAACACAAGATTTGGCTTCAAATCAATGCGAAATAGAAGGCTTAGCTTCAAATCCATGCGACACAAATGATTTAGCTTCAAATACTTGCGATATAAATGATATAGCTTCAATGCAGGCGAAACAAACGAGTTAGCTTCAAATCCATGCGAAACACATGATTTAGCTTGAAATCAATGCGAAGTAGAAGACTTAGCTTCAAATCTATGCGGAACAAATGGTTTAGCCTCAAATACTTGTGATATACATGATTTAGTTTCAACTGCATGCGAAACTACTGAGTTAGCTTCAAATCCAAGCGAAACACATGATTTAGCTACAAATACTTGCCATATAAATGATATAGCTTCAAATGCAGGCGAAACAAACGAGTTATATTCAAATCTATACGAAACACATGATTTAGCTTTAAATTAAAGCGAAGTAGAACGATTAGCTTCAAATCCATGCGAAACGAATGGTTTATCTTCAAAAACTTGTGATATTCATGACTCAGCTTCAACTGCATGCGAAACAAACGAGCTAGCTTCAAATCCAAGCGAAACACATGATTTAGCTTCAAATCAATGCGGAGTAGAACGATTAGCTTCAAATCCACGCGAAACAAATGGTTTATTTTCAAATACTTGTGATATTCATGATTCTACTTCAACTGCATGCGAAACAAATTATTTAGCTTCAGATATTTATGATTTAGCTTCAACTGCATGTGAATCAAACGAGTTAGCTTCAAATCCAAGCGAAAGACATGATTTAGCTTCAAATGAATGCGGAGTAGAAGACTTAGCTTCAAATCTATGCGGAACAAATGGTTTAGCCTCAAATACTTGTGATATACATGATTTAGCTTCAACTGCATGCGAAACAACTGAGTTAGCTACAAATCCAAGCGAAACACATGATTTAGCTTCAAATCAATGCGAAGTAGAAGGCTTAGCTTCAAATCCATGCGAAACGAACGGTTTAGCTTCAAATGCTTGCGATATGAATGATATAGCTTCAAATGCAGGCGGAACAAACGAGTTAGCTTTAAATCCAAGCGAAACACATGATTTAGTTTCAAATCAGTGCGAAGTAGAAGGCTTAGCTTCAAATCAATCCGGAACAAATGGTTTAGATTCAGATACTTGTGATAAACATGATTTAGCTGCCTCTGCATGCGAAACAAACGAGTTAGCTTCAAATCCAAGCGAAACACATGGTTTACTTTCAAATTAATGCGAAGTAGAAGGCTTAGCTTCAAATCCATGCGAAACGAATGGTTTAGCTTCAATTGCTTGCGATACAAATGATATAGCTTCAAATGCAGGCGAAAGAAACGAGTTGGCTACAAATCCGTGCGAAACACATGATTTAGCTTGAAATCAATGCGAAGTAGAAGACTTAGCTTCAAATCTATGCGGAACAAATGGTTTAGACTCAAATACTTGTGATATACATGATTTAGCTTCAACTGCATGCGAAACTACTGAGTTAGCTTCAAATCCAAGCGAAACACATGATTTAGCTTCAAATCAATGCGAAGTAGAAGGCTTAGCTTCAAATCCATGCGGAACAAATGGTTTAGCTACAAATACTTGTGATAGACATGATTTAGCTTCAACTGCATGCGAAACAAACGAGTTAGCTTCAAATCCAAGCGAAACACATGATTTAGTTTCAAATCAATGCCAAGTAGAAGGCTTAGCTTTAAATCCATGCGAAACGAATGATTTAGCTTCAAATGGTTACGACATAAATGATATAGCTTCAAATGCAGGCGGAACAAACGAGTTAGCATCAAATCCATGCAAAACACACGAGTAATCTAAAAATGCATGCGAAAAACATGATTTAGGCTCAAATTCATGGAAATCACGTGGTTTAGCTTCAAATCTGTGCGGAACAAATGGTTTAGCCTCAAATACTTGTGATATACATGATTTAGCTTCAACTGCATGCGAAACTACTGAGTTAGCTTCAAATCCAAGCGAAACACATTATTTAGCTTCAAATACTTGCCATATAAATGATATAGCTTCAATTGCAGGCGAAACAAACCAGTTTACTTCAATTCCATGCGAAACAAATGATTTAGCTTCAAATCAAGGCTAAGTAGAAGACTTAGCTTCAAATCTATGCGAAACGAATGATTTAGCTTCAAATACTTGCCTTATAAATGATATAGCTTCAAATGCAGGCGACACAAACGAGTTAGCTTCAAATCCAAGCGAAACACATGATTTAGCTTCAAATGAATGCGGAGTAGAAGACTTAGCTTCAAATCAATGCGGAACAAATGGTTTAACCTCAAATACTTGTGATATACATGATTTAGCTTCAACTGCATGCGAAACAACTGACTTAGCTTCAAATCCAAGCGAAACACATGATTTAGCTTCAAATACTTGCCTTATAAATGATATAGCTTCAAGTGCAGGCGAAACAAACGAGTTAGCTTCAAATCCAAGCGAAACACATGATTTAGCTTCAAATGAATGCGGAGTAGAAGACTTAGCTTCAAATCAATGCGGAACAAATGGTTTAACCTCAAATACTTGTGATATACATGATTAAGCTTCAACTGCATGCGAAACAAACAAGTTAGCTTCAAATCTAAGGGAAACACATGATTCAGCTTCAAATCAATACGAAGTAGAAGGCTTAGTTTCAAATCCATGCGGAACAAATGGATTAGCTTCAAATACTTGTGAAATACATGATTTAGCTTCAAATGCATGCGGAACAAACGAGTTAGCTTCAAATCCAAGCCAAACATATGATTTAGCTTCAAATCGATGTGAAGTAGAAGGGTTAGCTTCAAATCCAAGCGAAACAATTGATTTAGCTTCAAATCAATGCGATGTAGATGGATTAGCTTCAAATCCATAAGAAACAAATGATTTAGCTTCAGATACTTGCGATATAAATGAAATACCTTCAAATGCAAGCGAAACAAACGAGTTAGCTTCAAATCCATGCAAAACACATGATTAAGCTTTAATTGCATGCGAAACACATGATTTAGTGTCAAATTCATGGGGAACACGTGGTTTAGCATCAATTACATGCGAAAAAAATTGTTTAGCTTCAGATACTTGTGATATACATGATTTAGCTTCAACTGCATGCGAAACAAACGTGCTGGCTTCAAATCCATGCAAAACACAAGATTAAGCTTCAAATGCATGCGAAACACATGATTTAGGTTCAAATTCATACGAAAAACGTGGTTTAGCATCAAATACATGCGAACAAATTCTTTAGCTTCAGATACTTATGATATACATGATTTAGATTCAACTGCATGCGAAACAAACGAGTTATCTTCAAATCCAGGCGATACAAATAATTTAGCTTCAAATCAATGCGAAGTAGAAGGCTTAGCGTCAATTCCATGCGAAACAAATGGTTTAGATACAAACATTTGTGGTATACATGATTTAGATTCAACTGCATGCGGAAAAAAACGAGTTAGTTCCAAATCCAAGCGAAACGTATGATTTAGCTTCAAATCAATTCGAAGTAGAAGGCTTAGCTTCAAATCCAAGCGAAACACACGATTTAGCTTCAAAGTAATGCGAAGTAGAAGGCTTAGCTTCAAATCCATGTGAAACACATGATTTAGCTTCACATCAATGCGAAGTAGAAGGCTTAGCTTCAAATCCATGTGAAACAAATGATTTAGCTTTAAATACTTGCGATAGAAGTGACATAGTTTCAAATGCAGGCGAAACAAACCAGTTAACTTCAATTCCATGAGAAACAAATGATTTAGCTTCAAATCAATGCGAAGTAGAAGGCTTAGCTTCAAATCCTTGCGAAACGAATGATTTAGCTTCAAATACTTTCCTTATAAATGATATAGCTTCAAATGCAGGCGATACACACGAGTTAGCTTCAAATCCGAGCGGAACTCATGATTTATCTTCAAGTCAATGCGAAGTAGAAGGATTACCATCAAATACATGCGAAACAAATGATTTAGCTTCAAATAGTTGCAATAGAAGTGATATAGTTTCAAATACAGGCGAAACAAATCAGTTAGCTTCAATTCCAAGCGAAACACATGATTTAGCATAAAATTCATGCGAAACACATGGATTAGCTTCAAATTCGTATCGAAATAAATGGTTTAGCATTAGATACATGCGATATAAGTGATATAGATTCAAATGCAGGAGGAACAAACGGGTTAGGTTGAAATCCATGCAAAACACATGATTAAGGTTCAAATCAATGCTATGTAGAAGATTTAGCTTCAAATCCATGTCACACAAATGATTTAGATTCAGATACTTGCGATATAAGTGATACAGCTTCAAATGCAGACGAAACAAACGAATTAGTTTCATATTCATTCGAAACACATGATTTAGCTTCAAATCAATGCGATGTAGATAGTTTACGTTCAAATCCATGGGAAACGAACGATATTGATTCATAATCTTGCGATATAAATGTTTTAACTTCGAATGTGTGCGAAACAAACGAGTTAGCTTCAAATCCATGCAAAATACATGATTAAGCTTCAAATGCATGCGACACACATGATTTAGGTTCAAATTCATGGGAAACATGTGGTTTAGCATCGAATACATGCGAAACAAATTGTTTAGCTTCAGGTACTTATGATATAAATGATTTAGTACAGCTGCATGCGAAGCAAACGAGATTGCTTCAAATCCATGCAAAACACAAGATTTGGCTTCAAATCAATGCGAAATAGAAGGCTTAGCTTCAAATCCATGCGACACAAATGATTTAGCTTCAAATACTTGCGATATAAATGATATAGCTTCAATGCAGGCGAAACAAACGAGTTAGCTTCAAATCCATGCGAAACACATGATTTAGCTTGAAATCAATGCGAAGTAGAAGACTTAGCTTCAAATCTATGCGGAACAAATGGTTTAGCCTCAAATACTTGTGATATACATGATTTAGTTTCAACTGCATGCGAAACTACTGAGTTAGCTTCAAATCCAAGCGAAACACATGATTTAGCTACAAATACTTGCCATATAAATGATATAGCTTCAAATGCAGGCGAAACAAACGAGTTATATTGAAATCTATACGAAACACATGATTTAGCTTTAAATTAAAGCGAAGTAGAACGATTAGCTTCAAATCCATGCGAAACGAATGGTTTATCTTCAAAAACTTGTGATATTCATGACTCAGCTTCAACTGCATGCGAAACAAACGAGCTAGCTTCAAATCCAAGCGAAACACATGATTTAGCTTCAAATCAATGCGGAGTAGAACGATTAGCTTCAAATCCACGCGAAACAAATGGTTTATTTTCAAATACTTGTGATATTCATGATTCTACTTCAACTGCATGCGAAACAAATTATTTAGCTTCAGATATTTATGATTTAGCTTCAACTGCATGTGAATCAAACGAGTTAGCTTCAAATCCAAGCGAAAGACATGATTTAGCTTCAAATGAATGCGGAGTAGAAGACTTAGCTTCAAATCTATGCGGAACAAATGGTTTAGCCTCAAATACTTGTGATATACATGATTTAGCTTCAACTGCATGCGAAACAACTGAGTTAGCTACAAATCCAAGCGAAACACATGATTTAGCTTCAAATCAATGCGAAGTAGAAGGCTTAGCTTCAAATCCATGCGAAACGAACGGTTTAGCTTCAAATGCTTGCGATATGAATGATATAGCTTCAAATGCAGGCGGAACAAACGAGTTAGCTTTAAATCCAAGCGAAACACATGATTTAGTTTCAAATCAGTGCGAAGTAGAAGGCTTAGCTTCAAATCAATCCGGAACAAATGGTTTAGATTCAGATACTTGTGATAAACATGATTTAGCTGCCTCTGCATGCGAAACAAACGAGTTAGCTTCAAATCCAAGCGAAACACATGGTTTACTTTCAAATTAATGCGAAGTAGAAGGCTTAGCTTCAAATCCATGCGAAACGAATGGTTTAGCTTCAATTGCTTGCGATACAAATGATATAGCTTCAAATGCAGGCGAAAGAAACGAGTTGGCTACAAATCCGTGCGAAACACATGATTTAGCTTGAAATCAATGCGAAGTAGAAGACTTAGCTTCAAATCTATGCGGAACAAATGGTTTAGACTCAAATACTTGTGATATACATGATTTAGCTTCAACTGCATGCGAAACTACTGAGTTAGCTTCAAATCCAAGCGAAACACATGATTTAGCTTCAAATCAATGCGAAGTAGAAGGCTTAGCTTCAAATCCATGCGGAACAAATGGTTTAGCTACAAATACTTGTGATAGACATGATTTAGCTTCAACTGCATGCGAAACAAACGAGTTAGCTTCAAATCCAAGCGAAACACATGATTTAGTTTCAAATCAATGCCAAGTAGAAGGCTTAGCTTTAAATCCATGCGAAACGAATGATTTAGCTTCAAATGGTTACGATATAAATGATATAGCTTCAAATGCAGGCGGAACAAACGAGTTAGCATCAAATCCATGCAAAACACACGAGTAATCTAAAAATGCATGCGAAAAACATGATTTAGGCTCAAATTCATGGAAATCACGTGGTTTAGCTTCAAATCTGTGCGGAACAAATGGTTTAGCCTCAAATACTTGTGATATACATGATTTAGCTTCAACTGCATGCGAAAGAACTGAGTTAGCTTCAAATCCAAGCGAAACACATTATTTAGCTTCAAATACTTGCCATATAAATGATATAGCTTCAATTGCAGGCGAAACAAACCAGTTTACTTCAATTCCATGCGAAACAAATGATTTAGCTTCAAATCAAGGCTAAGTAGAAGACTTAGCTTCAAATCTATGCGAAACGAATGATTTAGCTTCAAATACTTGCCTTATAAATGATATAGCTTCAAATGCAGGCGACACAAACGAGTTAGCTTCAAATCCAAGCGAAACACATGATGTAGCTTCAAATGAATGCGGAGTAGAAGACTTAGCTTCAAATCAATGCGGAACAAATGGTTTAACCTCAAATACTTGTGATATACATGATTTAGCTTCAACTGCATGCGAAACAACTGACTTAGCTTCAAATCCAAGCGAAACACATGATTTAGCTTCAAATACTTGCCTTATAAATGATATAGCTTCAAGTGCAGGCGAAACAAACGAGTTAGCTACTAATCCAAGCGAAACACATGATTTAGCTTCAAATCAATGCGAAGTAGAAGGCTTAGCTTCAAATCCATGCGAAATGAATCGTTTAGCTCCAAATGCTTGCGATATAAATGATGTAGCTTCAAATGCAGGCGGAACAAACGAGTTAGCTTTAAATCCAAGCGAAACACATGATTTAGTTTCAAATCAGTGCCAAGTAGAAGGCTTGGCTTCAAATCAATGCGGAAGAAATGGTTTAGATTCAGATACTTGTAATAAACATGATTTAGCTTCCACTGCATTCGAAACAAACGAGTTAGCTTCAAATCCAAGCGAAACACATGATTTAGCTTCAAATGAATGCGGAGTAGAAGACTTAGCTTCAAATCTATGCGGAACAAATGATTTAGCCTCAAATACTTGTGATATACATGATTTAGCTTCTACTGCATGCGAAACAACTGAGTTAGCTTCAAATCCAAGCGAAACACATGATTTAGTTTCAAATTAATGCGAAATAGAAGGCTTAGCTTCAAACCCATGCGAAACGAATGGTTTAGCTTGAAATGCTTGCGATACAAATGATATAGCTTCAAATGCAGGCGGAACAAACGAGTTAGCTTTAAATCCAAACGAAACACATGATTTAGTTTCAAATCAGTGCGAAGTAGAAGGATTAGCTTCAAATCAATGCGAAACAAATGGTTTAGATTCAGATACTTGTGATAAACATGATTTAGCTTCCTCTGCATGCGAAACAAACGAGTTAGCTTCAAATCCATGTGAGACACATGATTTAGCTTCCAATCAATGCAAAGTAGAAGGCTTAGCTTCAAATCCATGCGAAACAGATAGTTTAGCTTCAGATACTTGCGATATAAATGATATAGCTTCAAATGCAGGCGAAAGAAATGTGTTAGCTTCAAATCCATGTGAAACACATGATTTAGCTTCAAATCAATGCGAAGTAGTAGGCTTAGCTTCAAATACATGTGAAACAAATGATTTAGCTTCAAATACTTGCGATAGAAGTGACATGGTTTCAAATGCAGGCGAAACAAACCAGTCAACTTCAATTCCATGCGAAACAAATGATTTAGCTTCATATCAATGCGAAGTAGTATGCTTAGCTTCAAATCCTTGCGAAACGAATGATTTAGCTTCAAAATACTTGCCTTATAAATGATATAGCTTAAAAGGCAGGCGAAACATACGAGTTAGCTACAAATCCAAGCGAAACACATGATTTAGCCTCAAATCAATGCGACGCAGAAGGCTTAGCTTCAAATACATGCGAAACGAATGGTTTAGATTCAAATGCTTGCGATATAAATGATATAGCTTAAAATGCAGGCGGAACAAACGAGTTAGCTTTAAATCCAAGTGAAACACATGATTTAGTTTCAAATCAGTGCGAAGTAGAAGGCTTAGCATCAAATCAATGCGAAAGAAATGGTTTAGCTTCAGATACTTGTAATAAACATGATTTAGCTTCCACTGCATGCGAAACAAACGAGTTAGCTTCAACTCCAAGCGAAACACATGATTTAGTTTCAAATTAATGCGAAGAAGAAGGATTAGCTTCAAATCCATGCGAAACGAATGGTTTAGCTTCAAATGCTTGCGATAAAAATGATATAGCTTCAAATGCAGGCGGAACACACGAGTTAGCTTTAAATCCAAGCGAAACACATGATTTAGTTTCAAATCAGTGCGAAGTAGAAGGCTTAACTTCAAATCAATGCGAAACAAATGGTTTAGATTCAGATACTTGTGATAAACATGATTTAGCTTCCTCTGCATACGAAACAAACGAGTTAGCTTAAAATCCATGTGAAGCACATGATTTAGCTTCCAATCAATGCAAAGTAGAAGGCTTAGCTTCAAATCCATGCGAAACAGATAGTTTTGCTTCAAATACTTGCGATATAAATGATATAGCTTCAAATGCAGGCGAAAGAAACGAGTTAGCTACAAATCCTTGCGAAACACATGATTTAATTTGAAATCAATGCGAAGTAGAAGGCTTATCTTCAAATCAATGCGAAACAAATGGTTTAGATTCAGATACTTGTGATAAACATGATTTAGCTTCCACTGCATGCGAAACAAACGAGTTAGCTTCAGATCCATGTGAAACACATGATTTAGCTTCAAATCAATGCGAAGTAGAAGGCTTAGCTTCAAATCTATGTGAAACAAATGATTTAGCTTCAAATACTTGCGATAGAAGTGGCATGGTTTCAAATGCAGGCGAAACAAACCAGTCAACTTCAATTCCATGCGAAACTAATGATTTAGCTTCATATCAATGCGAAGTAGTAGGCTTAGCTTCAAATCCATGCGAACGAATGATTTAGCTTCAAAATACTTGCCTTATAAATGATATAGCTTAAAAGGCAGGCGAAACATACGAGTTAGCTACAAATCCAAGCGAAACACATGATTTAGCTTCAAATCAATGTGAAGCAGATGGCTTAGCTTCAAATCCATGCGAAACGAATGGTTTAGCTTCAAATGCATGCGATATAAATAATGTAGCTTCAAATGCAGGCGGAACAAACGAGTTAGCTTTAAATCCAAGCGAAACACATGATTTAGTTTCAAATCAGTGCGAAGTAGAAGGCTTAGCATCAAATCAATGCGAAAGAAATGGTTTAGATTCAGATACTTGTAATAAACACGATTTAGCTTCCACTGCATGCGAAACAAACGAGTTAGCTTCAACTCCAAGCGAAACACATGATTTAGTTTCAAATTAACGCGAAGTAGAAGGATTAGCTTCAAATCCATGCGATACGAATGGTTTAGCTTCAAATGCTTGCGATACAAATGATATAGCTTCAAATGCAGGCGGAACACACGAGTTAGCTTTAAATCCAAGCGAAACACATTATTTAGTTTCAAATCAGTGCGAAGTAGAAGGCTTTGCTTCAAATCAATGCGAAACAAATGGTTTAGATTCAGATACTTGTGATAAACATGATTTAGCTTCCTCTGCATACGAAACAAACGAGTTAGCTTCAGATCCATGTGAAACACATGATTTAGCTTCAAATCAATGCGAAGTAGAAGGCTTAGCTTCAAATCTATGTGAAACAAATGATTTAGCTTCAAATACTTGCGATAGAAGTGGCATGGTTTCAAATGCAGGCGAAACAAACCAGTCAACTTCAATTCCATGCGAAACTAATGATTTAGCTTCATATCAATGCGAAGTAGTAGGCTTAGCTTCAAATCCATGCGAACGAATGATTTAGCTTCAAAATACTTGCCTTATAAATGATATAGCTTAAAAGGCAGGCGAAACATACGAGTTAGCTACAAATCCAAGCGAAACACATGATTTAGCTTCAAATCAATGTGAAGCAGATGGCTTAGCTTCAAATCCATGCGAAACGAATGGTTTAGCTTCAAATGCATGCGATATAAATAATGTAGCTTCAAATGCAGGCGGAACAAACGAGTTAGCTTTAAATCCAAGCGAAACACATGATTTAGTTTCAAATCAGTGCGAAGTAGAAGGCTTAGCATCAAATCAATGCGAAAGAAATGGTTTAGATTCAGATACTTGTAATAAACATGATTTAGCTTCCACTGCATGCGAAACAAACGAGTTAGCTTCAACTCCAAGCGAAACACATGATTTAGTTTCAAATTAAAGCGAAGTAGAAGGATTAGCTTCAAATCCATGCGATACGAATGGTTTAGCTTCAAATGCTTGCGATACAAATGATATAGCTACAAATGCAGGCGGAACACACGAGTTAGCTTTAAATCCAAGCGAAACACATTATTTAGTTTCAAATCAGTGCGAAGTAGAAGGCTTTGCTTCAAATCAATGCGAAACAAATGGTTTAGATTCAGATACTTGTGATAAACATGATTTAGCTTCTTCTGTATGCGAAACAAAGGAGTTAGTTTAAAATCCATGTGAAGCACATGATTTAGCTTCCAATCAATGCAAAGTAGAAGGCTTAGCTTCAAATCCATGCGAAACAGATAGCTTAGGTTCAAATACTTGCGATATAAATGATATAGCTTCAAATGCAGGCGAAAGAAACGAGTTAGCTACAAATCCATGCGAAACACATGATTTAATTTGAAATCAATGCGAAGTAGAAGGCTTATCTTCAAATCAATGCGAAACAAATGGTTTAGATTCAGATACTTGTGATAAACATGATTTAGCTTCCACTGCATGCGAAACAAACGAGTTAGCTTCAGATCCATGTGAAACACATGATTTAGCTTCAAATCAATGGGAAGTAGAAGGCTTAGCTTCAAATCCATGCGAAACAGATAGTTTAGCTTCAGATACTCGCGATATAAATGATATAGCTTCAAATGCAGGCGAAAGAAACGAGTTAGCTTTAAATCCAAGCGAAACACATTATTTAGTTTCAAATCAGTGCGAAGTAGAAGGCTTAGCTTCAAATCAATGCGAAACAAATGGTTTAGATTCAGATACTTGTGATAAACATGATTTAGCTTCTTCTGTATGCGAAACAAAGGAGTTAGTTTAAAATCCATGTGAAACACATGATTTAGCTTCAAATCAATGCGAAGTAGTAGGCTTAGCTTCAAATCCATGTGAAACAAATGATTTAGCTTCAAATACTTGCGATAGAAGTGACATGGTTTCAAATGCAGGCGAAACAAACCAGTCAACTTCAATTCCATGCGAAACAAATGATTTAGCTTCATATCAATGGGAAGTAGTAGGCTTAGCTTCAAATCCATGCGAAACGAATGATTTAGCTTCAAATACTTGCCTTATAAATGATATAGCTTCAAATGCAGGCGAAACAAACGAGTTGGCTTCAAATCCAAGCGAAACACATGATTTAGCTTCAAATGAATGCGGAGTAGAAGACTTAGCTTCAAATCCATGCGAAACGAATGATTTAGCTTCAAAAAACTTGTCTTATAAATGATATAGCTTAAAAGGCAGGCGAAACATACGAGTTAGCTACAATTCCAAGCGAAACACATGATTTAGATTCAAATCAGTGCGAAGTAGAAGGATTAACTTCAAATCAATGCGAAACAAATGGTTTAGATTCAGATACTTGTGATAAACATGATTTAGCTTCCTCTGCAAACGAAACAAACGAGTTAGCTTAAAATCCATGTGAAGCACATGATTTAGCTTCCAATCAATGCGAAGTAGAAGGCTTATCTTCAAATCAATGCGAAACAAATGGTTTAGATTCAGATACTTGTGATAAACATGTTTTAGCTTCCACTGCATGCGAAAGAAACGAGTTAGCTTCAGATCCATGTGAAACACATGATTTAGCTTCAAATCAATGGGAAGTAGAAGGCTTAGCTTCAAATCCATGAGAAACAAATGATTTGGATTCAAATACTTGCGATAGAAGTGACATAGATTCAAATGCAGGCGAAACAAATCAGTCAACTTCAATTCCATGCGAAACAAATGATTTAGCTTCATATCAATGCGAAGTAGTAGGCTTAGCTTCAAATCCATGCGAAACGAATGATTTAGCTCCAAAATACTTGCCTCATAAATGATATAGCTTAAAAGGCAGGCGAAACATACGAGTTAGCTTCAAATCCAAGCGAAACACATGATTTAGCTACAAATGAATGTGGAGTAGAAGACTTAGCTTCAAATCTATGCGGAACAAATGGTTTAGCCTCAAATACTTGTGATATACATGATTTAGCTTCTAATGCATGCGAAACAACTGAGTTAGCTTCAAATCCAAGCGAAACGCATGATTTAGATTCAAATAATTGCCTTATAAATGATATAGCTTCAAGTGCAGGCGAATCAAACGAGTTAGCTACAAATCCATGCAAAACACATGATTTAGCTTCAAATCAATGTGAAGCAGATGGCTTAGCTTCAAATCCATGCGAAACGAATGGTTTAGCTTCAAATGCATGCGATATAAATGATGTAGCTTCAAATGCAGGCGGAACAAACGAGTTAGCTTTAAATCCAAGCGAAACACATGATTTAGTTTCAAATCAGTGCGAAGTAGAAGGCTTAGCATCAAATCAATGCGAAAGAAATGGTTTAGATTCAGATACTTGTAATAAACATGATTTAGCTTCCACTGCATGCGAAACAAACGAGTTAGCTTCAACTCCAAGCGAAACACATGATTTAGTTTCAAATTAAAGCGAAGTAGAAGGATTAGCTTCAAATCCATGCGATACGAATGGTTTAGCTTCAAATGCTTGCGATACAAATGATATAGCTTCAAATGCAGGCGGAACACACGAGTTAGCTTTAAATCCAAGCGAAACACATTATTTAGTTTCAAATCAGTGCGAAGTAGATGTCTTTGCTTCAAATCAATGCGAAACAAATGGTTTAGATTCAGATACTTGTGATAAACATGATTTAGCTTCTTCTGTATGCGAAACAAAGGAGTTAGTTTAAAATCCATGTGAAGCACATGATTTAGCTTCCAATCAATGCAAAGTAGAAGGCTTAGCTTCAAATCCATGCGAAACAGATAGCTTAGGTTCAAATACTTGCGATATAAATGATATAGCTTCAAATGCAGGCGAAAGAAACGAGTTAGCTACAAATCCATGCGAAACACATGATTTAATTAGAAATCAATGCGAAGTAGAAGGCTTATCTTCAAATCAATGCGAAACAAATGGTTTAGATTCAGATACTTGTGATAAACATGATTTAGCTTCCACTGCATGCGAAACAAACGAGTTAGCTTCAGATCCATGTGAAACACATGATTTAGCTTCAAATCAATGGGAAGTAGAAGGCTTAGCTTCAAATCCATGCGAAACAGATAGTTTAGCTTCAGATACTTGCGATATAAATGATATAGCTTCAAATGCAGGCGAAAGAAACGAGTTAGCTTTAAATCCAAGCGAAACACATTATTTAGTTTCAAATCAGTGCGAAGTAGAAGGCTTAGCTTCAAATCAATGCGAAACAAATGGTTTAGATTCAGATACTTGTGATAAACATGATTTAGCTTCTTCTGTATGCGAAACAAAGGAGTTAGTTTAAAATCCATGTGAAACACATGATTTAGCTTCAAATCAATGCGAAGTAGTAGGCTTAGCTTCAAATCCATGTGAAACAAATGATTTAGCTTCAAATACTTGCGATAGAAGTGACATGGTTTCAAATGCAGGCGAAACAAACCAGTCAACTTCAATTCCATGCGAAACAAATGATTTAGCTTCATATCAATGCGAAGTAGTAGGCTTAGCTTCAAATCCATGCGAAACGAATGATTTAGCTTCAAATACTTGCCTTATAAATGATATAGCTTCAAATGCAGGCGAAACAAACGAGTTGGCTGCAAATCCAAGCGAAACACATGATTTAGCTTCAAATGAATGCGGAGTAGAAGACTTAGCTTCAAATCCATGCGAAACGAATGATTTAGCTTCAAAAAACTTGTCTTATAAATGATATAGCTTAAAAGGCAGGCGAAACATACGAGTTAGCTACAATTCCAAGTGAAACCCATGATTTAGCTTCAAATCAATGCGAAGCAGAAGGCTTAGCATCAAATACATGCGAAACGAATGGTTTAGCTTCAAATGCTTGCGATATAAGTGATATAGCTTAAAATGCAGGCGGAACAAACGAGTTAGCTTTAAATCCAAGCGAAACACATGATTTAGTTTCAAATCAGTGCGAAGTAGAAGGCTTAGCATCAAATCAATGCGAAAGAAATGGTTTAGATTCAGATACTCGTAATAAACATGATTTAGCTTCCACTGCATGCGAAACAAACGAGTTAGCTTCAACTCCAAGCGAAACACATGATTTAGTTTCAAATTAATGCGAAGAAGAAGGATTAGCTTCAAATCCATGCGAAACGAATGGTTTAGCTTCAAATGCTTGCGATAAAAATGATATAGCTTCAAATGCAGGCGGAACACACGAGTTAGCTTTAAATCCAAGCGAAACACATGATTTAGATTCAAATCAGTGCGAAGTAGAAGGATTAACATCAAATCAATGCGAAACAAATGGTTTAGATTCAGATACTTGTGATAAACATGTTTTAGCTTCCACTGCATGCGAAAGAAACGAGTTAGCTCCAGATCCATGTGAAACACATGATTTAGCTTCAAATCAATGGGAAGTAGAAGGCTTAGCTTCAAATCCATGAGAAACAAATGATTTAGATTCAAATACTTGCGATAGAAGTGACATAGATTCAAATGCAGGCGAAACAAATCAGTCAACTTCAATTCCATGCGAAACAAATGATTTAGCTTCATATCAATGCGAAGTAGTAGGCTTAGCTTCAAATCCATGCGAAACGAATGATTTAGCTCCAAAATACTTGCCTTATAAATGATATAGCTTAAAAGGCAGGCGAAACATACGAGTTAGCTTCAAATCCAAGCGAAACACATGATTTAGCTTCCAATCAATGCACAGTAGAAGGCTTAGCTTCAAATCCATGCGAAACAGATAGTTTAGCTTCAGATACTTGCGATATAACTGATATAGCTTCAAATGCAGGCGAAAGAAACGAGTTAGCTTCAAATCCATGTGAAACACATGATTTAGCTTCAAATCAATGCGAAGTAGAAGGCTTAGCTTCAAATCCATGTGAAACAAATGAATTAGCTTCAAATACTTGCGATAGAAGTGACATGGTTTCAAATGCAGGCGAAACAAACCAGTCAAATTCAATTCCATGCGAAACAAATGATTTAGCTTCATATCAATGCGAAGTAGTAGGCTTAGCTTCAAATCCATGCGAAACGAATGATTTAGCTTCAAAATACTTGCCTTATAAATGATATAGCTTAAAAGGCAGGCGAAACATACGAGTTAGCTTCAAATCCAAGCGAAACACATGATTTAGCTTCAAATGAATGCGGAGTAGAAGACTTAGCTTCAAATCTATGCGGAACATATGATTTAGCCTCAAATACTTGTGATATACATGATTTAGCTTCAACTGCATGAGAAACTACTGAGTTAGCTTTATATCCAAGCGGAACACATGATTTAGCTTCAAATACTTGCCATATAAATGATATAGCTTCAATTGCAGGCGAAACAAACCAGTTAACTTCAATTCCATGCGAAACACATGATTTAGCTTCAAATCAATGCGAAGTAGAAGGCTTAGCTTCAAATCCATGTGAAACAAATGATATAGCTTCAAATACTTGCGATAGAAGTGACATGGTTTCAAATGCAGGCGAAACAAACCAGTCAACTTCAATTCCATGCGAAACTAATGATTTAGCTTCATATCAATGCGAAGTAGTAGGCTTAGCTTCAAATCCATGCGAAACGAATGATTTAGCTTCAAAATACTTGCCTTATAAATGATATAGCTTAAAAGGCAGGCGAAACATACGAGTTAGCTACAAATCCAAGCGAAACACATGATTTAGCTTCAAATCAATGTGAAGCAGATGGCTTAGCTTCAAATCCATGCGAAACGAATGGTTTAGCTTCAAATGCATGCGATATAAATGATGTAGCTTCAAATGCAGGCGGAACAAACGAGTTAGCTTTAAATCCAAGCGAAACACATGATTTAGTTTCAAATCAGTGCGAAGTAGAAGGCTTAGCATCAAATCAATGCGAAAGAAATGGTTTAGATTCAGATACTTGTAATAAACATGATTTAGCTTCCACTGCATGCGAAACAAACGAGTTAGCTTCAACTCCAAGCGAAACACATGATTTAGTTTCAAATTAATGCGAAGTGGAAGGATTAGCTTCAAATCCATGCGATACGAATGGTTTAGCTTCAAATGCTTGCGATACAAATGATATAGCTTCAAATGCAGGCGGAACACACGAGTTAGCTTTAAATCCAAGCGAAACACATTATTTAGTTTCAAATCAGTGCGAAGTAGAAGGCTTAGCTTCAAATCAATGCGAAACAAATGGTTTAGATTCAGATACTTGTGATAAACATGATTTAGCTTCTTCTGTATGCGAAACAAAGGAGTTAGTTTAAAATCCATGTGAAGCACATGATTTAGCTTCCAATCAATGCAAAGTAGAAGGCTTAGCTTCAAATCCATGCGAAACAGATAGTTTAGGTTCAAATACTTGCGATATAAGTGATATAGCTTCAAATGCAGGCGAAAGAAACGAGTTAGCTACAAATCCATGCGAAACACATGATTTAATTTGAAATCAATGCGAAGTAGAAGGCTTATCTTCAAATCAATGCGAAACAAATGGTTTAGATTCAGATACTTGTGATAAACATGATTTAGCTTCCACTGCATGCGAAACAAACGAGTTAGCTTCAGATCCATGTGAAACACATGATTTAGCTTCAAATCAATGGGAAGTAGAAGGCTTAGCTTCAAATCCATGAGAAACAAATGATTTAGATTCAAATACTTGCGATAGAAGTGACATAGATTCAAATGCAGGCGAAACAAATCAGTCAACTTCAATTCCATGCGAAACAAATGATTTAGCTTCATATCAATGCGAAGTAGTAGGCTTAGCTTCAAATCCATGCGAAACGAATGATTTAGCTCCAAAATACTTGCCTTATAAATGATATAGCTTAAAAGGCAGGCGAAACATACGAGTTAGCTTCAAATCCAAGCGAAACACATGATTTAGCTACAAATGAATGTGGAGTAGAAGACTTAGCTTCAAATCTATGCGGAACAAATGGTTTAGCCTCAAATACTTGTGATATACATGATTTAGCTTCTACTGCATGCGAAACAACTGAGTTAGCTTCAAATCCAAGCGAAACACATGATTTAGATTAAAATACTTGCCTTATAAATGATATAGCTTGAAGTGCAGGCGAATCAAACGAGTTAGCTACAAATCCATGCAAAACACATAATTTAGCTTCAAATCAATTCGAAGTAGAAGGCTTAGATTCAAATCCATGCGAAACGAAAGATTTAGATTCAAATACTTGCGAATATAAGTGATATAGCTTCAAATGCAGGCGAAACAAACGAGTTAGCTACAAAACCATGTGAAACACATGATTTAGCTTCAAATCAATATGAAGTAGAAGGCTTAGCTTCAAATCCATGCGAAACGAATGGTTTAGCTTCAAATGCTTGCGATATAAATGATGTAGCTTCAAATGCAGGCGGAACAAACGAGTTAGCTTTAAATCCAAGCGAAACACATGATTTAGTTTCAAATCAGTGCCAAGTAGAAGGCTTGGCTTCAAATCAATGCGGAAGAAATGGTTTAGATTCAGATACTTGTAATAAACATGATTTAGCTTCCACTGCATTCGAAACAAACGAGTTAGCTTCAAATCCAAGCGAAACACATGATTTAGCTTCAAATGAATGCGGAGTAGAAGACTTAGCTTCAAATCTATGCGGAACAAATGATTTAGCCTCAAATACTTGTGATATACATGATTTAGCTTCTACTGCATGCGAAACAACTGAGTTAGCTTCAAATCCAAGAGAAACACATGATTTAGATTCAAATAATTGCCTTATAAATGATATAGCTTCAAGTGCAGGCGAATCAAACGAGTTAGCTACAAATCCATGCAAAACACATAATTTAGCTTCAAATCAATTCGAAGTAGAAGGCTTAGATTCAAATCCATGCGAAACGAAAGATTTAGATTCAAATGCTTGCGATATAAATGATGTAGCTTCAAATGCACGCGGAACAAACGAGTTAGCTTTAAATCCAAGCGAAACACATGATTTAGTTTCAAATCAGTGCGAAGTAGAAGGCTTAACTTCAAATCAATGCGAAACAAATGGTTTAGATTCAGATACTTGTGATAAACATGATTTAGCGTCCTCTGCATGCGAAACAAACGAGTAAGCTTCAAATCCATGTGAAACACATGATTTAGCTTCCAATCAATGCAAAGTAGAAGGCTTAGCTTCAAATCCATGCGAAACAGATAGTTTAGCTTCAAATACTTGCGATATAAATGATATAGCTTCAAATGCAGGCGAAAGAAACGAGTTAGCTACAAATCCATGCGAAACACATGATTTAATTAGAAATCAATGCGAAGTAGAAGGCTTATCTTCAAATCAATGCGAAACAAATGGTTTAGATTCAGATACTTGTGATAAACATGATTTAGCTTCCACTGCATGCGAAACAAACGAGTTAGCTTCAGATCCATGTGAAACACATGATTTAGCTTCAAATCAATGGGAAGTAGAAGGCTTAGCTTCAAATCCATGAGAAACAAATGATTTAGATTCAAATACTTGCGATAGAAGTGACATAGATTCAAATGCAGGCGAAACAAATCAGTCAACTTCAATTCCATGCGAAACAAATGATTTAGCTTCATATCAATGCGAAGTAGTAGGCTTCGCTTCAAATCCATGCGAAACGAATGATTTAGCTCCAAAATACTTGCCTTATAAATGATATAGCTTAAAAGGCAGGCGAAACATACGAGTTAGCTTCAAATCCAAGCGAAACACATGATTTAGCTACAAATGAATGTGGAGTAGAAGACTTAGCTTCAAATCTATGCGGAACAAATGGTTTAGCCTCAAATACTTGTGATATACATGATTTAGCTTCTACTGCATGCGAAACAACTGAGTTAGCTTCAAATCCAAGCGAAACACATGATTTAGATTAAAATACTTGCCTTATAAATGATATAGCTTGAAGTGCAGGCGAAACAAACCAGTTAACTTCAATTCCATGCAAAACATATGATTTAGCTTCAAATCAATGCTAAGTAGAAGGCTTAGCTTCAAATCCATGCGAAACGAATGAATTAGCTTCAAATACTTGCCTTATAAATGATATAGCTTAAAAGGCAGGCGAAACATACGAGTTAGCTACAAATCCAAGCGAAACACATGATTTAGCTTCAAATCAATGTGAAGCAGATGGCTTAGCTTCAAATCCATGCGAAACGAATGGTTTAGCTTCAAATGCATGCGATATAAATGATGTAGCTTCAAATGCAGGCGGAACAAACGAGTTAGCTTTAAATCCAAGCGAAACACATGATTTAGTTTCAAATCAGTGCGAAGTAGAAGGCTTAGCATCAAATCAATGCGAAAGAAATGGTTTAGATTCAGATACTTGTAATAAACATGATTTAGCTTCCACTGCATGCGAAACAAACGAGTTAGCTTCAACTCCAAGCGAAACACATGATTTAGTTTCAAATTAATGCGAAGTAGAAGGATTAGCTTCAAATCCATGCGATACGAATGGTTTAGCTTCAAATGCTTGCGATACAAATGATATAGCTTCAAATGCAGGCGGAACACACGAGTTAGCTTTAAATCCAAGCGAAACACATTATTTAGTTTCAAATCAGTGCGAAGTAGAAGGCTTAGCTTCAAATCAATGCGAAACAAATGGTTTAGATTCAGATACTTGTGATAAACATGATTTAGCTTCTTCTGTATGCGAAACAAAGGAGTTAGTTTAAAATCCATGTGAAGCACATGATTTAGCTTCCAATCAATGCAAAGTAGAAGGCTTAGCTTCAAATCCATGCGAAACAGATAGTTTAGGTTCAAATACTTGCGATATAAGTGATATAGCTTCAAATGCAGGCGAAAGAAACGAGTTAGCTACAAATCCATGCGAAACACATGATTTAATTTGAAATCAATGCGAAGTAGAAGGCTTATCTTCAAATCAATGCGAAACAAATGGTTTAGATTCAGATACTTGTGATAAACATGATTTAGCTTCCACTGCATGCGAAACAAACGAGTTAGCTTCAGATCCATGTGAAACACATGATTTAGCTTCAAATCAATGGGAAGTAGAAGGCTTAGCTTCAAATCCATGAGAAACAAATGATTTAGATTCAAATACTTGCGATAGAAGTGACATAGATTCAAATGCAGGCGAAACAAATCAGTCAACTTCAATTCCATGCGAAACAAATGATTTAGCTTCATATCAATGCGAAGTAGTAGGCTTAGCTTCAAATCCATGCGAAACGAATGATTTAGCTCCAAAATACTTGCCTTATAAATGATATAGCTTAAAAGGCAGGCGAAACATACGAGTTAGCTTCAAATCCAAGCGAAACACATGATTTAGCTACAAATGAATGTGGAGTAGAAGACTTAGCTTCAAATCTATGCGGAACAAATGGTTTAGCCTCAAATACTTGTGATATACATGATTTAGCTTCTACTGCATGCGAAACAACTGAGTTAGCTTCAAATCCAAGCAAAACACATGATTTAGATTAAAATACTTGCCTTATAAATGATATAGCTTGAAGTGCAGGCGAATCAAACGAGTTAGCTACAAATCCATGCAAAACACATAATTTAGCTTCAAATCAATTCGAAGTAGAAGGCTTAGATTCAAATCCATGCGAAACGAAAGATTTAGATTCAAATGCTTGCGATATAAATGATGTAGCTTCAAATGCAGGCGGAACAAACGAGTTAGCTTTAAATCCAAGCGAAACACATGATTTAGTTTCAAATCAGTGCGAAGTAGAAGGCTTAACTTCAAATCAATGCGAAACAAATGGTTTAGATTCAGATACTTGTGATAAACATGATTTAGCGTCCTCTGCATGCGAAACAAACGAGTAAGCTTCAAATCCATGTGAAACACATGATTTAGCTTCCAATCAATGCAAAGTAGAAGGCTTAGCTTCAAATCCATGCGAAACAGATAGTTTAGCTCCAAATACTTGCGATATAAATGATATAGCTTCAAATGCAGGCGAAAGAAACGAGTTAGCTACAAATCCATGCGAAACACATGATATAATTAGAAATCAATGCGAAGTAGAAGGCTTATCTTCAAATCAATGCGAAACAAATGGTTTAGATTCAGATACTTGTGATAAACATGATTTAGCTTCCACTGCATGCGAAACAAACGAGTTAGCTTAAAATCCATGTGAAGCACATGATTTAGCTTCCAATCAATGGGAAGTAGAAGGCTTAGCTACAAATCCATGTGAAACAAATGATTTAGATTCAGATACTTGCGATAGAAGTGACATAGATTCAAATGCAGGCGAAACAAACCAGTCAACTTCAATTCCATGCGAAACAAATGATTTAGCTTCATATCAATGCGAAGTAGTAGGCTTAGCTTCAAATCCATGCGAAACGAATGATTTAGCTTCAAAATACTTGCCTTATAAATGATAAAGCTTAAAAGGAAGGCGAAACATACGAGTTAGCTTCAAATCCAAGCGAAACACATGATTTAGCTTCAAATGAATGCGGAGTAGAAGACTTAGCTTCAAATCTATGCGGAACAAATGGTTTAGCCTCAAATACTTGTGATATACATGATTTAGCTTCTACTGCATGCGAAACAACTGAGTTAGCTTCAAATCCAAGCGAATCACATGATTTAGATTCAAATACTTGCCTTATAAATGATATAGCTTCAAGTGCAGGCGAATCAAACGAGTTAGCTACAAATCCATGCAAAACACATAATTTAGCTTCAAATCAATTCGAAGTAGAAGGCTCAGATTCAAATCCATGCGAAACGAAATATTTAGATTCAAATACTTGCGAATATAAGTGATATAGCTTCAAATGCAGGCGAAACAAACGAGTTAGCTACAAAACCATGTGAAACACATGATTTAGCTTCAAATCAATGTGAAGTAGAAGGCTTAGCTTCAAATCCATGCGAAACGAATGGTTTAGCTTCAAATGCTTGCGATATAAATGATGTAGCTTCAAATGCAGGCTGAACAAACGAGTAAGCTTTAAATCCATTCGAAACACATGGTTTAGTGTCAAATCAGTGCGAAGTAGAAGGCTTAGCATCAAATCAATGCGAAAGAAATGGTTTAGATTCAGATACTTGTAATAAACATGATTTAGTTTCCACTGCATGCGAAACAAACGAGTTAGCTTCAACTCCAAGCGAAACAAATGATTTAGTTTCAAATTAATGCGAAGAAGAAGGATTAGCTTCAAATCCATGCGAAACGAATGGTTTAGCTTCAAATGCTTGCGATACAAATGATATAGCTTCAAATGCAGGCGGAACACACGAGTTAGCTTTAAATCCAAGCGAAACACATAATTTAGTTTCAAATCAGTACGAAGTAGAAGGCTTAACTTCAAATCAATGCGAAACAAATGGTTTAGATTCAGATACTTGTGATAAACATGATTTAGCTTCCTCTCAATACGAAACAAACGAGTTAGCTTAAAATCCATGTGAAGCACATGATTTAGCTTCCAATCAATGCAAAGTAGAAGGCTTAGCTTCAAATCCATGCGAAACAGATAGTTTAGCTTCAAATACTTGCGATATAAATGATATAGCTTCAAATGCAGGCGAAAGAAACGAGTTAGCTACAAATCCATGCGAAACACATGATTTAATTTGAAATCAATGCGAAGTAGAAGGCTTATCTTCAAATCAATGCTAAACAAATGGTTCAGATTCAGATACTTGTGATAAACATGATTTAGCTTCCACCGCATGCGAAACAAACGAGTTAGCTTCAGATCCATGTGAAACACATGATTTAGCTTCAAATCAATGGGAAGTAGAAGGCTTAGCTACAAATCCATGTGAAACAAATGATTTAGATTCAAATACTTGCGATAGAAGTGACATAGATTCAAATGCAGGCGAAACAAACCAGTCAACTTCAATTCCATGCGAAACAAATGATTTAGCTTCATATCAATGCGAAGTAGTAGGCTTAGCTTCAAATCCATGCGAAACGAATGATTTCGCTTCAAAATACTTGCCTTATAAATGATAAAGCTTCAAAGGCAGGCGAAACATACGAGTTAGCTTCAAATCCAAGCGAAACACATGATTTAGCTTCAAATGAATGCGGAGTAGAAGACTTAGCTTCAAATCTATGCGGAACAAATGGTTTAGCCTCAAATACTTGTGATATACATGATTTAGCTTCTACTGCATGCGAAACAACTGAGTTAGCTTCAAATCCAAGCGAAACACATGATTTAGATTCAAATACTTGCCTTATAAATGATATAGCTTCAAGTGCAGGCGAATCAAACGAGTTAGCTACAAATCCATGCAAAACACATAATTTAGCTTCAAATCAATTCGAAGTAGAAGGCTCAGATTCAAATCCATGCGAAACGAAAGATTTAGATTCAAATACTTGCGAATATAAGTGATATAGCTTCAAATGCAGGCGAAACAAACGAGTTAGCTACAAAACCATGTGAAACACATGATTTAGCTTCAAATCAATGTGAAGTAGAAGGCTTAGCTTCAAATCCATGCGAAACGAATGGTTTAGCTTCAAATGCTTGCGATATAAATGATGTAGCTTCAAATGCAGGCTGAACAAACGAGTTAGCTTTAAATCCATTCGAAACACATGGTTTAGTGTCAAATCAGTGCGAAGTAGAAGGCTTAGCATCAAATCAATGCGAAAGAAATGGTTTAGATTCAGATACTTGTAATAAACATGATTTAGCTTCCACTGCATGCGAAACAAACGAGTTAGCTTCAACTCCAAGCGAAACAAATGATTTAGTTTCAAATTAATGCGAAGAAGAAGGGTTAGCTTCAAATCCATGCGAAACGAATGGTTTAGCTTCAAATGCTTGCGATACAAATGATATAGCTTCAAATGCAGGCGGGACACACGAGTTAGCTTTAAATCCAAGCGAAACACATGATTTAGTTTCAAATCAGTGCGAAGTAGAAGGCTCAGATTCAAATCCATGCGAAACGAAAGATTTAGATTTAAATACTTGCGAATATAAGTGATATAGCTTCAAATGCAGGCGAAACAAACGAGTTAGCTACAAAACCATGTGAAACACATGATTTAGCTTCAAATCAATGTGAAGTAGAAGGCTTAGCTTCAAATACATGCGAAACGAATGGTTTAGCTTCAAATGCATGCGATACAAATGATATAGCTTCAAATGCAGGCGGAACAAACGAGTTAGCTTTAAATCCAAGCGAAACACATGATTTAGTTTCAAATCAGTGCGAAGCAGAAGGCTTAGCTTCAAATCAATGCGAAACAAATGGTTTAGATTCAGATACTTGTGATAAACATGATTTAGCTTCTTCTGTATGCGAAACAAACGAGTTAGCTTAAAATCCATGTGAAGCAAATGATTTAGCTTCCAATCAATGCAAAGTAGAAGGCTTAGCTTCAAATCCATGCGAAACAGATAGTTTAGGTTCAAATACTTGCGATATAAATGATATAGCTTCAAATGCAGGCGAAAGAAACGAGTTAGCTACAAATCCATGCGAAACACATGATTTAATTTTTAAATCAATGCGAAGTAGAAGGCTTATCTTCAAATCAATGCGAAACAAATGGTTTAGATTCAGATACTTGTGATAAACATGATTTAGCTTCCACTGCATGCGAAACAAACGAGTTAGCTTCAGATCTATGTGAAACACATGATTTAGCTTCAAATCAATGGGAAGTAGAAGGCTTAGCTTCAAATCCATGTGAAACAAATGATTTAGATTCAACTACTTGCGATAGAAGTGACATAGATTCAAATGCAGGCGAAACAAACCAGTCAACTTCAATTCCATGCGAAACAAATGATTTAGCTTCATAACAATGCGAAGTAGTAGGCTTAGCTTCAAATCCATGCGACACGAATGATTTAGCTTCAAAATACTTGCCTTATAAATGATTTAGCTTAAAAGGCAGGCGAAACATACGAGATAGCTTAAAATCCAAGCGAAACACATGATTTAGCATCAAATGAATGCGGAGTAGAAGACTTAGTTTCAAATCCATGCGAAACGATTGATTTACCTTCAAATACTTGCCTTATAAATGATATAGCTTCAAATACAGGCGAAACAAACGAGTTAGCTTCAAATCCAAGCGAAACACATGATTTAGCTTCAAATACTTGCCTTGTAAATGATATAGCTTCAATTGCAGGCGAAACAAACCAGTCAACTACAATTCCATGCGAAACAAATGATTTATGTTCAAATCAATGCGAAGTAGAAGGCTTAGCTACAAATCCATGCGAAACGAATGGTTTAGCTTCAAATGCTTGCGATATAAATGATATAGCTTCAAATGCAGGCGGAACAAACGAGTTAGCTTCAAATCAAAGCGAAACACATGATTTAGTTTCAAATCAGTGCCAAGTAGAAGGCTTAGCTTCAAATCTATGCGGAACAAATGGTTTAGCCTCAAATACTTGTGATATACATGATTTAGCTTCAACTGCATGCGAAACAACTGAGTTAGCTTCAAATCCAAGCGAAACACATGATTTAGATTCAAATACTTGCCTTATAAATGATATAGCTTCAAGTGCAGGCGAATCAAACGAGTTAGCTACAAATCCATGCAAAACACATAATTTGGCTTCAAATCAATTCGACGTAGAAGGCTTAGATTCAAATCCATGCGAAACGAAAGATTTATATTCAAATACTTGCGAATATAAGTGATATAGCTTCAAATGCAGGCGACACAAACGAGTTAGCTTCAAATCCAAGCGAAACAAATGGTTTAGCTTCAAATGCTTGCGATATAAGTGATATAGCTTCAAATGCAGGCGAAACAAACGAGTTAGCTTCAAATCCAAGCGAAACACATGATTTAGCTTCAAATGAATGCGGAGTAGAAGACTTAGCTTCAAATCCATGCGAAACGAATGATTTACCTTCAAATACTTGCCTTATAAATGATATAGCTTCAAATACAGGCGAAACAAACGAGTTAGCTTCAAATCCAAGCGAAACACATGATTTAGCTTCAAATACTTGCCTTATAAATGATATAGCTTCAATTGCAGGCGAAACAAACCAGTTAACTACAATTCCATGCGAAACAAATGATTTATCTTCAAATCAATGCGAAGTAGAAGGCTTAGCTTCAAATCCATGCGAACGAATGGTTTAGCTTCAAATGCTTTCGATATTAATGATATAGCTTCAAATGCAGGCGGAAACGAGTTAGCTTTAAATCCAAGCGAAACACATGATTTAGTTTCAAATCAGTGCCAAGTAGAAGGCTTAGCTTCAAATCAATGCGGAAGAAATGGTTTAGATTCAGATACTTGTAATAAACATGATTTAGCTTCCACTGCATTCGAAACAAACGAGTTAGCTTCAAATCCAAGCGAAACACATGATTTAGTTTCAAATTAATGCGAAGTAGAAGGCTTAGCTTCAAATCCATCCGAAACGAATGGTTTAGCTTCAAATGCTTGCGATACAAATGATATAGCTTCAAATGCAGCGAAACAAACGAGTTAGCTTCAAATCCACGTGAAACACATGATTTAGCTTGAAATCAATGCGAAGTAGAAGACGTAGCTTCAAATCTATACGGAACAAATGGTTTAGCCTCAAATACTTGTGATATACGTGATTTAGCTTCAACTGCATGCGAAACTACTGAGTTAGCTTCAAATCCAAGCGGAACACATGATTTAGCTTCAAATACTTGCCATATAAATGATATAGCTTCAATTGCAGGCGAAACAAACCAGTTAACTTCAATTCCATGCGAAACAAATGATTTAGCTTCAAATCAATGCTATGTAGAAGGCTTAGCTTCAAATCCATGCGAAACGAATGATTTAGCTTCAAATACTTGCCTTATAAATGATATGGCTTCAAATGCAGGCGACACAAACGTGTTAGCTTCAAATCCAAGCGATATACATGATTTAGCTTCAAATGAATGCGGAGTAGAAGACTTAGTTTCAAATCTATGCGGAACAAACGGTTTAGCCTCAAATACTTGTGATAGACATGATTTAGCTTCAACTGCATGCGAAACAAACGAATTAGCTTCAAATCCAAGCGTAACACATGATTAAGCTTCAAATGCATGTGAAACACATGATTTAGCTTCAAATACTTGCCTTATAAATGATATAGCTTCAAGTGCAGGCGAAACAAACGAGTTAGCAACAAATCCATGCAAAACACACGATTAAGCTTCAAATCAATTCGAAGTAGAAGGCTTAGATTCAAATCCATGCGAAACGAAAGATTTAGATTCAAATACTTGCGAATATAAGTGATATAGCTTCAAATGCAGGCGAAACAAACGAGTTAGCTACAAATCCATGTGAAACATATGATTTAGCTTGAAATCAATGCGAAGTAGAAGACTTAGCTTCAAATCTATGCGGAACAAATGGTTTAGACTCAAATACTTGTGATATACATGATTTAGATTCAACTGCATGCGAAACAACTGACTTAGCTTCAAATCCAAGCGAAACACATGATTTAGATTCAAATACTTGCCTTATAAATGATATAGCTTCAAGTGCAGGCGAATCAAACGAGTTTGCTACAAATCCATGCAAAACACATAATTTAGCTTCAAATCAATTCGAAGTAGAAGACTTAGATTCAAATCCATGCGAAACGAAAGATTTATATGCAAATACTTGCGAATATAAGTGATATAGCTTCAAATGCAGGCGAAACAAACGAGTTAGCTTCAAATCCAAGCGAAACACATGATTTAGCTTCAAATGAATGCGGAGTAGAAGACTTAGCTTCAAATCCATGCGAAACGAATGATTTACCTTCAAATACTTGCCTTATAAATGGTATAGCTTCAAATACAGGCGAAACAAACGAGTTAGCTTCAAATCCAAGCGGAACACATGATTTAGCTTCAAATACTTGCCATATAAATGATATAGCTTCAATTGCAGGCGAAACAAACCAGTTAACTTCAATTCCATGCGAAACAAATGATTTAGCTTCAAATCAATGCTAAGTAGAAGGCTTAGCTTCAAATCCATGCGAAACGAATGATTTAGCTTCAAATACTTGCCTTATAAATGATATAGCTTCAAATGCAGGCGACACAAACGTGTTAGCTTCAAATCCAAGCGATATACATGATTTAGCTTCAAATGAATGCGGAGTAGAAGACTTAGTTTCAAATCTATGCGGAACAAACGGTTTAGCCTCAAATACTTGTGATAGACATGATTTAGCTTCAACTGCATGCGAAACAAACGAATTAGCTTCAAATCCAAGCGTAACACATGATTAAGCTTCAAATGCATGTGAAACACATGATTTAGCTTCAAATACTTGCCTTATAAATGATATAGCTTCAAGTGCAGGCGAAACAAACGAGTTAGCAACAAATCCATGCAAAACACACGATTAAGCTTCAAATCAATTCGAAGTAGAAGGCTTAGATTCAAATCCATGCGAAACGAAAGATTTAGATTCAAATACTTGCGAATATAAGTGATATAACTTCAAATGCAGGCGAAACAAACGAGTTAGCTACAAATCCATGTGAAACATATGATTTAGCTTGAAATCAATGCGAAGTAGAAGACTTAGCTTCAAATCTATGCGGAACAAATGGTTTAGACTCAAATACTTGTGATATACATGATTTAGCTTCAACTGCATGCGAAACAACTGACTTAGCTTCAAATCCAAGCGAAACACATGATTTAGATTCAAATACTTGCCTTATAAATGATGTAGCTTCAAGTGCAGGCGAATCAAACGAGTTTGCTACAAATCCATGCAAAACACATAATTTAGCTTCAAATCAATTCGAAGTAGAAGACTTAGATTCAAATCCATGCGAAACGAAAGATTTATATGCAAATACTTGCGAATATAAGTGATATAGCTTCAAATGCAGGCGAAACAAACGAGTTAGCTTCAAATCCAAGCGAAACACATGATTTAGCTTCAAATGAATGCGGAGTAGAAGACTTAGCTTCAAATCCATGCGAAACGAATGATTTACCTTCAAATACTTGCCTTATAAATGGTATAGCTTCAAATACAGGCGAAACAAACGAGTTAGCTTCAAATCCAAGCGGAACACATGATTTAGCTTCAAATACTTGCCTTATAAATGATATAGCTTCAATTGCAGGCGAAACAAACCAGTTAACTACAATTCCATGCGAAACAAATGATTTATCTTCAAATCAATGCGAAGTAGAAGGCTTAGCTTCAAATCCATGCGAAACGAATGGTTTAGCTTCAAATGCTTTCGATATAAATGATATAGCTTCAAATGCAGGCGAAACAAACGAGTTAGCTTCAAAACCACGTGAAACACATGATTTAGTTTCAAATTAATGCGAAGTAGAAGGCTTAGCTTCAAATCCATGCGAAACGAATGGTTTAGCTTCAAATGCTTGCGATACAAATGATATAGCTTCAAATGCAGGCGAAACAAACGAGTTAGCTTCAAAACCACGTGAAACACATGATTTAGCTTGAAATCAATGCGAAGTAGAAGACGTAGCTTCAAATCTATACGGAACAAATGGTTTAGCCTCAAATACTTGTGATATACATGATTTAGCTTCAACTGCATGCGAAACTACTGAGTTAGCTTCAAATCCAAGCGGAACACATGATTTAGCTTCAAATACTTGCCATATAAATGATATAGCTTCAATTGCAGGCGAAACAAACCAGTTAACTTCAATTCCATGCGAAACAAATGATTTAGCTTCAAATCAATGCTAAGTAGAAGGCTTAGCTTCAAATCCATGCGAAACGAATGATTTAGCTTCAAATACTTGCCTTATAAATGATATAGCTTCAAATGCATGCGAAACAAACGTGTTAGCTTCAAATCCAAGCGAAACACATGATTTAGCTTCAAATGAATGCGGAGTAGAAGACTTAGCTTCAAATCCATGCGAAACGAATGATTTACCTTCAAACACTTGCCTTATAAATGATATAGCTTCAAATGCAGGCGACACAAACGAGTTAGCTTCAAATCCAAGCGAAACACATGATTAATCTTCAAATGAATGCGGAGTAGAAGACTTAGCTTCAAATATATGCGGAAAAAACGGTTTAGCCTCAAATACTTGTGATATACATGATTTAGCTTAAACTGCATGCGAAACAACTGAGTTATCTTCAAATCCAAGCGGAACACATGATTTAGATTCAAATACTTGCCATATAAATGATATAGCTTCAATTGCAGGCGAAACAAACCAGTTAACTTCAATTCCATGCGAAACAAATGATTTAGCTTCAAATCAATGCTAAGTAGAAGGCTTAGCTTCAAATCCATGCGAAACGAATGATTTAGCTTCAAATACTTGCCTTATAAATGATATAGCTTCAAATGCAGGCGACACAAACGCGTTAGCTTCAAATCCAAGCGATATACATGATTTAGCTTCAAATGAATGCGGAGTAGAAGACTTAGTTTCAAATCTATGCGGAACAAACGGTTTAGCCTCAAATACTTGTGATAGACATGATTTAGCTTCAACTGCATGCGAAACAAACGAATTAGCTTCAAATCCAAGCGTAACACATGATTAAGCTTCAAATGCATGTGAAACACATGATTTAGCTTCAAATACTTGCCTTATAAATGATATAGCTTCAAGTGCAGGCGAAACAAACGAGTTAGCAACAAATCCATGCAAAACACACGATTAAGCTTCAAATCAATTCGAAGTAGAAGGCTTAGATTCAAATCCATGCGAAACGAAAGATTTAGATTCAAATACTTGCGAATATAAGTGATATAGCTTCAAATGCAGGCGAAACAAACGAGTTAGCTACAAATCCATGTGAAACATATGATTTAGCTTGAAATCAATGCGAAGTAGAAGACTTAGCTTCAAATCTATGCGGAACAAATGGTTTAGACTCAAATACTTGTGATATACATGATTTAGCTTCAACTGCATGCGAAACAACTGACTTAGCTTCAAATCCAAGCGAAACACATGATTTAGATTCAAATACTTGCCTTATAAATGATATAGCTTCAAGTGCAGGCGAATCAAACGAGTTTGCTACAAATCCATGCAAAACACATAATTTAGCTTCAAATCAATTCGAAGTAGAAGGCTTAGATTCAAATCCATGCGAAACGAAAGATTTATATGCAAATACTTGCGAATATAAGTGATATAGCTTCAAATGCAGGCGAAACAAACGAGTTAGCTTCAAATCCAAGCGAAACACATGATTTAGCTTCAAATGAATGCGGAGTAGAAGACTTAGCTTCAAATCCATGCGAAACGAATGATTTACCTTCAAATACTTGCCTTATAAATGATATAGCTTCAAATACAGGCGAAACAAACGAGTTAGCTTCAAATCCAAGCGGAACACATGATTTAGCTTCAAATACTTGCCTTATAAATGATATAGCTTCAATTGCAGGCGAAACAAACCAGTTAACTACAATTCCATGCGAAACAAATGATTTATCTTCAAATCAATGCGAAGTAGAAGGCTTAGCTTCAAATCCATGCGAAACGAATGGTTTAGCTTCAAATGCTTTCGATATAAATGATATAGCTTCAAATGCAGGCGGAACAAACGAGACAGCTTTAAATCCAAGCGAAACACATGATTTAGTTTCAAATCAGTGCCAAGTAGAAGGCTTAGCTTCAAATCAATGCGGAAGAAATGGTTTAGATTCAGATACTTGTAATAAACATGATTTAGCTTCCACTGCATTCGAAACAAACGAGTTAGCTTCAAATCCAAGCGAAACACATGATTTAGTTTCAAATTAATGCGAAGTAGAAGGCTTAGCTTCAAATCCATGCGAAACGAATGGTTTAGCTTCAAATGCTTGCGATACAAATGATATAGCTTCAAATGCAGGCGAAACAAACGAGTTAGCTTCAAATCCACGTGAAACACATGATTTAGCTTGAAATCAATGCGAAGTAGAAGACGTAGCTTCAAATCTATACGGAACAAATGGTTTAGCCTCAAATACTTGTGATATACATGATTTAGCTTCAACTGCATGCGAAACTACTGAGTTAGCTTCAAATCCAAGCGGAACACATGATTTAGCTTCAAATACTTGCCATATAAATGATATAGCTTCAATTGCAGGCGAAACAAACCAGTTAACTTCAATTCCATGCGAAACAAATGATTTAGCTTCAAATCAATGCTAAGTAGAAGGCTTAGCTTCAAATCCATGCGAAACGAATGATTTAGCTTCAAATACTTGCCTTATAAATGATATAGCTTCAAATGCAGGCGACACAAACGCGTTAGCTTCAAATCCAAGCCATATACATGATTTAGCTTCAAATGAATGCGGAGTAGAAGACTTAGCTTCAAATCTATGCGGAACAAACGGTTTAGCCTCAAATACTTGTGATATACATGATTTAGCTTCAGCTGCATGCGAAACTACTGAGTTAGCTTCAAATCCAAGCGGAACGCATGATTTAGCATCAAATACTTGCTATATAAATGATATAGCTTCAATTGCAGGCGAAACAAACCAGTTAACTTCAATTCCATGCGAAACAAATGATTTAGCTTCAAATCAATGCTAAGTAGAAGGCTTAGCTTCAAATCCATGCGAGACGAATGATTTAGCTTCAAATACTTGCCTTATAAATGATATAGCTTCAAATTCAGGCGACACAATCGAGTTAGCTTCAAATCCAAGCGAAACACATGATTTAGCTTCAAATGAATGCGGAGTAGAAGACTTAGCTTCAAATCTATGCGGAACAAATGGTTTAGCCTTAAATACTTGTGATATACATGATTTAGCTTCAACTGCATGCGAAACAACTGAGTTAGCTACAAATCCAAGCGAAACACATGATTTAGCTTCAAATCAATGCGAAACAAATGGTTTAGATTCAGATACTTGTGATAAACATGATTTAGATTCTTCTGTATGCGAAACAAACGAGTTAGCTTCAAATCCATGCGAAACACATGATTTAGCTTCCAATCAATGCAAAGTAGAAGGCCTATCTTCTAATCCATGCGGAACAAATGGATTAGCTACAAATACTTGTGATAGACATGATTTAGCTTCAACTGCATGCGAATCAAACGAATTAGCTTCAAATCCAAGCGTAACACATGATTAAGCTTCAAATGCATGTGAAACACATGATTTAGCTTCAAATACTTGCCTTATAAATGATATAGCGTCAAGTGCAGGCGAAACAATCGAGTTAGCAACAAATCCATGCAAAACACACGATTAAGCTTCAAATCAATTCGAAGTAGAAGGCTTAGATTCAAATCCATGCGAAACGGAAGATTTAGATTCAAATACTTGCGAATATAAGTGATATAGCTTCAAATGCAGGCGAAACAAATGAGTTAGCTACAAATCCATGTGAAACATATGATTTAGCTTGAAATCAATGCGAAGTAGAAGACTTAGCTTCAAATCTATGCGGAACAAATGGTTTAGACTCAAATACTTGTGATATACATGATTTAGCTTCAACTGCATGCGAAACAACTGAGGTAGCTTCAAATCCAAGCGAAACACATGATTTAGATTCAAATACTTGCCTTATAAATGATATAGCTTCAAGTGCAGGCGAATCAAACGAGTTAGCTACAAATCCATGCAAAACACATAATTTAGCTTCAGATCAATTCGAAGTAGAAGGCTTAGATTCAAATCCATGCGAAACGAAAGATTTATATTCAAATACTTGCGAATATAAGTGATATAGCTTCAAATGCAGGCGAAACAAACGAGTTAGCTTCAAATCCAAGCGAAACACATGATTTAGCTTCACATGAATGCGGAGTAGAGGACTTAGCTTCAAATCCATGCGAAACGAATGCTTTACCTTCAAATACTTGCCTTATAAATGATATAGCTTCAAATACAGGCGAAACAAACGAGTTAGCTTCAAATCCAAGCGAAACACATGATTTAGCTTCAAATACTTGCTTTATAAATGATATAGCTTCAATTGCAGGCGAAACAAACCAGTTAACTACAATTCCATGCGAAACAAATGATTTATCTTCAAATCAATGCGAAGTAGAAGGCTTAGCTTCAAATCCATGCGAAACGAATGGTTTAGCTTCAAATGCTTTCGATATAAATGATATAGCTTCAAATGCAGGCGGAACAAACGAGTTAGCTTTGAATCCAAGCGAAACACATGATTTAGTTTCAAATCAGTGCCAAGTAGAAGGCTTAGCTTCAAATCAATGCGGAAGAAATGGTTTAGATTCAGATACTTGTAATAAACATGATTTAGCTTCCACTGCATTCGAAACAAACGAGTTAGCTTCAAATCCAAGCGAAACACATGATTTAGTTTCAAATTAATGCGAAGTAGAAGGCTTAGCTTCAAATCCATGCGAAACGAATGGTTTAGCTTCAAATGCTTGCGATACAAATGATATAGCTTCAAATGCAGGCGAAACAAACGAGTTAGCATCAAATCCACGTGAAACACATGATTTAGCTTGAAATCAATGCGAAGTAGAAGACTTAGCATCAAATCTATACGGAACAAATGGTTTAGCCTCAAATACTTGTGATATACATGATTTAGCTTCAACTGCATGCGAAACAACTGAGTTAGCTTCAAATCCAAGCGAAACACATGATTTAGATTCAAATACTTGCCTTATAAGTGATATAGCTTCAAGTGCAGGCGAAACAAACGAGTTAGCTATAAATCCATGTGAAACACATGATTTAGCTTGAAATCAATGCGAAGTAGAAGACTTAGCTTCAAATCTATGCGGAACAAATGGTTTAGCCTCAAATACTTGTGATATACATGATTTAGCTTCAACTGCATGCGAAACTACTGAGTTAGCTTCAAATCCAAGCGGAACACATGATTTAGCATCAAATACTTGCCATATAAATGATATAGCTTCAATTGCAGGCGAAACAAACCAGTTAACTTCAATTCCATGCGAAACAAATGATTTAGCTTCAAATCAATGCTAAGTAGAAGGCTTAGCTTCAAATCCATGCGAGACGAATGATTTAGCTTCAAACACTTGCCTTATAAATGATATAGCTTCAAATGCAGGCGACACAAACGAGTTAGCTTCAAATCCAAGCGAAACACATGATTTAGCTTCAAATGAATGCGGAGTAGAAGACTTAGCTTCAAATCTATGCGGAACAAATGGTTTAGCCTCAAATACTTGTGATATACATGATTTAGTTTCAACTGCATGCGAAACAACTGAGTTAGCTACAAATCCAAGCGAAACACATGATTTAGCTTCAAATCAATGCGAAGTAGAAGGCTTAGCTTCAAATCCATGCGAAACGTATGGTTTAGCTTCAAATGCTTGCGATATAAATGATATAGCTTCAAATGCAGGCGGAACAAACGAGTTAGCTTTAAATCCAAGCGAAACACATGATTTAGTTTCAAATCAGTGCGAAGTAGAAGGCTTAGCTTCAAATCAATGCGAAACAAATGGTTTAGATTCAGATACTTGTGATAAACATGATTTAGCTTCCTCTGCATGCGAAACAAACGAGTTAGCTTCAAATCCAAGCGAAACACATGATTTAGCTTCAAATACTTGCCTTATAAATGATATAGCTTCAATTGCAGGCGAAACAAGCCAGTTAACTACAAATCCATGCGAAACAAATGATTTATCTTCAAATCAATGCGAAGTAGAAGGCTTAGCTTCAATTCCATGCGAAACAAATGGTTTAGCTTCAAATGCTTGCGATATAAATGATATAGCTTCAAATGCAGGCGGAACAAACGAGTTAGCTTTAAATCCAAGCGAAACACATGATTTAGTTTCAAATCAGTGCCAAGTGGAAGGCTTAGCTTCAAATCAATGCGGAAGAAATGGTTTAGATTCAGATACTTGTAATAAACATGATTTAGCTTCCACTGCATTCGAAACAAACGAGTTAGCTTCAAATCCAAGCGAAACACATGATTTAGTTTCAAATTAATGCGAAGTAGAAGGCTTAGCTTCAAATCCATGCGAAACGAATGGTTTAGCTTCAAATGCTTGCGATACAAATGATATAGCTTCAAATGCAGGCGACACAAACGCGTTAGCTTCAAATCCAAGCGATACACATGATTTAGCTTCAAATGAATGCGGAGTAGAAGACTTAGCTTCAAATCTATGCGGAACAAACGGTTTAGCCTCAAATACTTGTGATATACATGATTTAGCTTCAACTGCATGCGAAACAACTGAGTTAGCTTCAAATCCAAGCGAAACACATGATTTAGATTCAAATACTTGCCTTATAAATGATATATCTTCAAGTGCAGGCGAAACAAACGAGTTAGCTATAAATCCAAGCGAAACACATGATTTAGTTTCAAATCAATGCGAAGTAGAAGACTTAGCATCAAATCTATACGGAACAAATGGTTTAGCCTCAAATACTTGTGATATACATGATTTAGCTTCAACTGCATGCGAAACAACTGAGTTAGCTTCAAATCCAAGCGAAACACATGATTTAGATTCAAATACTTGCCTTATAAGTGATATAGCTTCAAGTGCAGGCGAAACAAACGAGTTAGCTATAAATCCATGTGAAACACATGATTTAGCTTGAAATCAATGCGAAGTAGAAGACTTAGCTTCAAATCTATGCGGAACAAATGGTTTAGCCTCAAATACTTGTGATATACATGATTTAGCTTCAACTGCATGCGAAACTACTGAGTTAGCTTCAAATCCAAGCGGAACACATGATTTAGCATCAAATACTTGCCATATAAATGATATAGCTTCAATTGCAGGCGAAACAAACCAGTTAACTTCAATTCCATGCGAAACAAATGATTTAGCTTCAAATCAATGCTAAGTAGAAGGCTTAGCTTCAAATCCATGCGAGACGAATGATTTAGCTTCAAACACTTGCCTTATAAATGATATAGCTTCAAATGCAGGCGACACAAACGAGTTAGCTTCAAATCCAAGCGAAACACATGATTTAGCTTCAAATGAATGCGGAGTAGAAGACTTAGCTTCAAATCTATGCGGAACAAATGGTTTAGCCTCAAATACTTGTGATATACATGATTTAGTTTCAACTGCATGCGAAACAACTGAGTTAGCTACAAATCCAAGCGAAACACATGATTTAGCTTCAAATCAATGCGAAGTAGAAGGCTTAGCTTCAAATCCATGCGAAACGTATGGTTTAGCTTCAAATGCTTGCGATATAAATGATATAGCTTCAAATGCAGGCGGAACAAACGAGTTAGCTTTAAATCCAAGCGAAACACATGATTTAGTTTCAAATCAGTGCGAAGTAGAAGGCTTAGCTTCAAATCAATGCGAAACAAATGGTTTAGATTCAGATACTTGTGATAAACATGATTTAGCTTCCTCTGCATGCGAAACAAACGAGTTAGCTTCAAATCCAAGCGAAACACATGATTTAGCTTCAAATACTTGCCTTATAAATGATATAGCTTCAATTGCAGGCGAAACAAGCCAGTTAACTACAAATCCATGCGAAACAAATGATTTATCTTCAAATCAATGCGAAGTAGAAGGCTTAGCTTCAATTCCATGCGAAACAAATGGTTTAGCTTCAAATGCTTGCGATATAAATGATATAGCTTCAAATGCAGGCGGAACAAACGAGTTAGCTTTAAATCCAAGCGAAACACATGATTTAGTTTCAAATCAGTGCCAAGTGGAAGGCTTAGCTTCAAATCAATGCGGAAGAAATGGTTTAGATTCAGATACTTGTAATAAACATGATTTAGCTTCCACTGCATTCGAAACAAACGAGTTAGCTTCAAATCCAAGCGAAACACATGATTTAGTTTCAAATTAATGCGAAGTAGAAGGCTTAGCTTCAAATCCATGCGAAACGAATGGTTTAGCTTCAAATGCTTGCGATACAAATGATATAGCTTCAAATGCAGGCGACACAAACGCGTTAGCTTCAAATCCAAGCGATACACATGATTTAGCTTCAAATGAATGCGGAGTAGAAGACTTAGCTTCAAATCTATGCGGAACAAACGGTTTAGCCTCAAATACTTGTGATATACATGATTTAGCTTCAACTGCATGCGAAACAACTGAGTTAGCTTCAAATCCAAGCGAAACACATGATTTAGATTCAAATACTTGCCTTATAAATGATATATCTTCAAGTGCAGGCGAAACAAACGAGTTAGCTATAAATCCAAGCGAAACACATGATTTAGTTTCAAATCAATGCGAAGTAGAAGACTTAGCTTCAAATCCATGCGAAAAGAATGATTTAGCTTCAAATACCTGCCTTATAAATGATATAGCTTCAAATGCAGGCGAAACAAACGAGTTAGCTTCAAATCCAAGCGAAACACATGATTTAGCTTCAAATGAATGTGGAGTAGAAGACTTAGCTTCAAATCCATGCGAAACGAATGATTTAGCTTCAAATACTTGCCTTATAAATGATATAGCTTAAAATGCATGCGAAACAAACGTGTTAGCTTCAAATCCAAGCGAAACACATGATTTAGCTTCAAATGAATGCGGAGTAGAAGACTTAGCTTCAAATCCATGCGAAACGAATGATTTACCTTCAAACACTTGCCTTATAAAAGATATAGCTTCAAATGCAGGCGACACAAACGAGTTAGCTTCAAATCCAAGCGAAACACATGATTAATCTTCAAATGAATGCGGAGTAGAAGACTTAGCTTCAAATATATGCGGAAAAAACGGTTTAGCCTCAAATACTTGTGATATACATGATTTAGCTTCAACTGCATGCGAAACAACTGAGTTAGCTTCAAATCCAAGCGGAAAACATGATTTAGATTCAAATACTTGCCATATAAATGATATAGCTTCAATTGCAGGCGAAACAAACCAGTTAACTTCAATTCCATGCGAAACAAATGATTTAGCTTCAAATCAATGCTAAGTAGAAGGCTTAGCTTCAAATCCATGCGAAACGAATGATTTAGCTTCAAATACTTGCCTTATAAATGATATAGCTTCAAATGCAGGCGACACAAACGAGTTAGCTTCAAACCCAAGCGAAACACATGATTTAGCTTCAAATGCATGCGGAGTAGAAGATTTAGCTTCAAATCTATGCGGAACAAATGGTTTAGCCTCAAATACTTGTGATGTACATGATTTAGATTCAACTGCATGCGAAACAACTGAGTTAGCTTCAAATACAAGCGAAACACATGATTTAGATTCAAATCAATGCTAACTAGAAGGCTTAGCTTCAAATCCATGCGAAACGAATGATTTAGCTTCAAATACTTGCCTTATAAATGATATAGCTTCAAATGCAGGCGACACAAACGCGTTAGCTTCAAATCCAAGCGATACACATGATTTAGCTTCAAATGAATGCGGAGTAGAAGACTTAGCTTCAAATCTATGCGGAACAAACGGTTTAGCCTCAAATACTTGTGATATACATGATTTAGCTTCAACTGCATGCGAAACAACTGAGTTAGCTTCAAATCCAAGCGAAACACATGATTTAGATTCAAATACTTGCCTTATAAATGATATAGCTTCAAGTGCAGGCGAAACAAACGAGTTAGCTATAAATCCATGTGAAACACATGATTTAGCTTGAAATCAATGCGAAGTAGAAGACTTAGCTTCAAATCTATGCGGAACAAATGGTTTAGCCTCAAATACTTGTGATATACATGATTTAGCTTCAACTGCATGCGAAACTACTGAGCTAGCTTCAAATCCAAGCGGAACACATGATTTAGCATCAAATACTTGCCATATAAATGATATAGCTTCAATTGCTGGCGAAACAAACCAGTTAACTTCAATTCCATGCGAAACAAATGATTTAGCTTCAAATCAATGCTAAGTAGAAGGCTTAGCTTCTAATCCATGCGAAACGAATGAATTAGCTACAAATACTTGCCTTATAAATGATATAGCTTCAAATACAGGCGAAACAAACGAGTTAGCTTCAAATCCAAGCGAAACACATGATTTAGCTTCAAATACTTGCCTTATAAATGATATAGCTTCAATTGCAGGCGAAACAAACCAGTTAACTACAAATCCAAGCGAAACACATGATTTAGTTTCAAATCAGTGCGAAGTAGAAGGCTTAGCTTCAAATCAATGCGAAACAAATGGTTTAGATTCAGATACTTGTGATAAACATGATTTAGCTTCCTCTGCATGCGAAACAAACGAGTTAGCTTCAAATCCATGCGAAACACATGATTTAGCTTCCAATCAATGCAAAGTAGAAGGCTTATCTTCTAATCCATGCGGAACAAATGGATTAGCTACAAATACTTGTGATAGACATGATTTAGCTTCAACTGCATGCGAAACAAACGAATTAGCTTCAAATCCAAGCGTAACACATGATTAAGCTTCAAATGCATGTGAAACACATGATTTAGCTTCAAATACTTGCCGTATAAATGATATTGCTTCAAATGCAGGCGGAACAAACGAGTTAGCTTTAAATCCAAGCGAAACGCATGATTTAGTTTCAAATCAGTGCCAAGTGGAAGGCTTAGCTTCAAATCAATGCGGAAGAAATGGTTTAGATTCAGATACTTGTAATAAACATGATTTAGCTTCCACTGCATTCGAAACAAACGAGTTAGCTTCAAATCCAAGCGAAACACATGGTTTAGTTTCAAATTAATGCGAAGTAGAAGGCTTAGCTTCAAATCCATGCGATACGAATGGTTTAGCTTCAAATGCTTGCGAATATAAGTGATATAGCTTCAAATGCAGGCGAAACAAACGAGTTAGCTACAAATCCATGCGAAACAAATGATTTAGCTTCAAATCAATGCTAAGTAGAAGGCTTAGCTTCAAATCCATGCGAAACGAATGATTTAGCTTCAAATACTTGCCTTATAGATGATATAGCTTCAAATGCTGGCGACACAAACGAGTTAGCTTCAAATCCAAGCGAAACACATGATTTAGTCTCAAATGAATGCGGAGTAGAAGACTTAGCTTCAAATCTATGCGGAACAAATGGTTTAGCCTCAAATACTTGTGATATACATGATTTAGCTTCAACTGCATGCGAAACAACTGAGTTAGCTTCAAATCCAAGCGAAACACATGATTTAGATTCAAATACTTGCCTTATAAATGATATAGCTTCAAATGCAGGCGAAACAAACGAGTTAGCTACAAATCCATGTGAAACACATGATTTAGCTTGAAATCAATGCGAAGTAGAAGACTTAGCTTCAAATCCATGCGAAAAGAATGATTTAGCTTCAAATACCTGCCTTATAAATGATATAGCTTCAAATGCAGGCGAAACAAACGAGTTAGCTTCAAATCCAAGCGAAACACATGATTTAGCTTCAAATGAATGTGGAGTAGAAGACTTAGCTTCAAATCCATGCGAAACGAATGATTTAGCTTCAAATACTTGCCTTATAAATGATATAGCTTAAAATGCATGCGAAACAAACGTGTTAGCTTCAAATCCAAGCGAAACACATGATTTAGCTTCAAATGAATGCGGAGTAGAAGACTTAGCTTCAAATCCATGCGAAACGAATGATTTACCTTCAAACACTTGCCTTATAAATGATATAGCTTCAAATGCAGGCGACACAAACGAGTTAGCTTCAAATCCAAGCGAAACACATGATTAATCTTCAAATGAATGCGGAGTAGAAGACTTAGCTTCAAATATATGCGGAAAAAACGGTTTAGCCTCAAATACTTGTGATATACATGATTTAGCTTCAACTGCATGCGAAACAACTGAGTTAGCTTCAAATCCAAGCGGAAAACATGATTTAGATTCAAATACTTGCCATATAAATGATATAGCTTCAATTGCAGGCGAAACAAACCAGTTAACTTCAATTCCATGCGAAACAAATGATTTAGCTTCAAATCAATGCTAAGTAGAAGGCTTAGCTTCAAATCCATGCGAAACGAATGATTTAGCTTCAAATACTTGCCTTATAAATGATATAGCTTCAAATGCAGGCGACACAAACGAGTTAGCTTCAAACCTAAGCGAAACACATGATTTAGCTTCAAATGCATGCGGAGTAGAAGATTTAGCTTCAAATCTATGCGGAACAAATGGTTTAGCCTCAAATACTTGTGATGTACATGATTTAGATTCAACTGCATGCGAAACAACTGAGTTAGCTTCAAATACAAGCGAAACACATGATTTAGATTCAAATCAATGCTAACTAGAAGGCTTAGCTTCAAATCCATGCGAAACGAATGATTTAGCTTCAAATACTTGCCTTATAAATGATATAGCTTCAAATGCAGGCGACACAAACGCGTTAGCTTCAAATCCAAGCGATACACATGATTTAGCTTCAAATGAATGCGGAGTAGAAGACTTAGCTTCAAATCTATGCGGAACAAACGGTTTAGCCTCAAATACTTGTGATATACATGATTTAGCTTCAACTGCATGCGAAACAACTGAGTTAGCTTCAAATCCAAGCGAAACACATGATTTAGATTCAAATACTTGCCTTATAAATGATATAGCTTCAAGTGCAGGCGAAACAAACGAGTTAGCTATAAATCCATGTGAAACACATGATTTAGCTTGAAATCAATGCGAAGTAGAAGACTTAGCTTCAAATCTATGCGGAACAAATGGTTTAGCCTCAAATACTTGTGATATACATGATTTAGCTTCAACTGCATGCGAAACAACTGAGTTAGCTTCAAATCCAAGCGAAACACATGATTTAGATTCAAATACTTGCCTTATAAATGATATAGCTTCAAATGCAGGCGAAACAAACGAGTTAGCTACAAATCCATGTGAAACACATGATTTAGCTTGAAATCAATGCGAAGTAGAAGACTTAGCTTCAAATCCATGCGAAAAGAATGATTTCGCTTCAAATACTTGCCTTATAAATGATATAGCTTCAAATGCAGGCGACACAAACGAGTTAGCTTCAAATCCAAGCGGAACACATGATTTAGCTTCAAATACTTGCCATATAAATGATATAGCTTCAATTGCAGGCGAAACAAACCAGTTAACTTCAATTCCATGCGAAACAAATGATTTAGCTTCAAATCAATGCTAAGTAGAAGGCTTAGCTTCAAATCCATGCGAAACGAATGATTTAGCTTCAAATACTTGCCTTATAAATGATATAGCTTCAAATGCAGGCGACACAAACGAGTTAGCTTCAAATCCAAGCGAAACACATGATTTAGCTTCAAATGAATGCGGAGTGGAAGACTTAGCTTCAAATCTATGCGGAACAAATGGTTTAGCCTCAAATACTTGTGATATACATGATTTAGCTTCAACTGCATGCGAAACAACTGAGTTAGCTACAAATCCAAGCGAAACACATGATTTAGCTTCAAATCAATGCGAAGTAGAAGGCTTAGCTTCAAATCCATGCGAAACGAATGGTTTGGCTTCAAATGCTTGCGATATAAACGATATAGCTTCAAATGCAGGCGGAACAAACGAGTTAGCTTCAAATCCATGCGAAACACATGATTTAGCTTCCAATCAATGCAAAGTAGAAGGTTTAGCTTCAAATCCATGCGAAACAGATAGTTTAGCTTCAAATACTTGCGATATAAATGATATAGCTTCAAATGCAGGCGAAAGAAACGATTTAGCTACAAATCCATGCGAAACACATGATTTAGCTTGAAATCAATGCGAAGTAGAAGGCTTATCTTCTAATCCATGCGGAACAAATGGATTTGCTACAAATACTTGTGATAGACATGATTTAGCTTCAACTGCATGCGAAACAAACGAATTAGCTTCAAATCCAAGCGTAACACATGATTAAGCTTCAAATGCATGTGAAACACATGATTTAGCTTCAAATACTTGCCTTATAAATGATATAGCTTCAAGTGCAGGCGAAACAAACGAGTTAGCAACAAATCCATGCAAAACACATGATTAAGCTTCAAATCAATTCGAAGTAGAAGGCTTAGATTCAAATCCATGCGAAATGAAAGATTTAGATTCAAATACTTGCGAATATAAGTGATATAGCTTCAAATGCAGGCGAAACAAACGAGTTAGCTACAAATCCATGTGAAACATATGATTTAGCTTGAAATCAATGCGAAGTAGAAGAGTTACCTTCAAATCTATGCGGAACAAATGGTTTAGACTCAACTACTTGTGATATACATGATTTAGCTTCAACTGCATGCGAAACTACTGAGTTAGCTTCAAATCCAAGCGGAACACATGATTTAGCTTCAAATACTTGCCATATGAGTGATATAGCTTCAATTGCAGGCGAAACAAACCAGTTAACTACAATTCCATGCGAAACAAATGATTTATCTTCAAATCAATGCGAAGTAGAAGGCTTAGCTTCAAATCCATGCGAAACGAATGATTTAGCTTCAAATACTTGCCTTATAAATGATATAGCTTCAAATGCAGGCGAAACGAACGAGTTGGCTTCAAATCTAAGCGAAACATATGATTTAGCTTCAAATGCATGCGGAGTAGAAGATTTAGCTTCAAATCTATGCGGAACAAATGGTTTAGCCTCAAATACTTGTGATATACATGATTTAGCTTCAACTGCATGCGAAACAACTGAGTTAGCTTCAAATCCAAGCGAAACACATGATTTAGATTCAAATACTTGCCTTATAAATGATATAGCTTCAAATGCAGGCGACACAAACGAGTTAGCTTCAAACCCAAGCGAAACACATGATTTAGCTTCAAATGCATGCGGTGTAGAAGACTTAGCTTCAAATCTATGCGGAACAAATGGTTTAGCCTCAAATACTTGTGATATACATGATTTAGCTTCAACTGCATGCGAAACTACTGAGCTAGCTTCAAATCCAAGCGGAACACATGATTTAGCATCAAATACTTGCCATATAAATTATATAGCTTCAATTGCAGGCGAAACAAACCAGTTAACTTCAATTCCATGCGAAACAAATGATTTAGCTTCAAATCAATGCTAAGTAGAAGGCTTAGCTTCAAATCCATGCGAGACGAATGATTTAGCTTCAAATACTTGCCTTATAAATGATATAGCTTCAAATGCAGGCGACACAAACGAGTTAGCTTCAAATCCAAGCGAAACACATGATTTAACTTCAAATTCATGCGGAGTAGAAGATTTAGCTTCAAATCTATGCGGAACAAATGGTTTAGCCTCAAATACTTGTGATATACATGATTTAGCTTCAACTGCATGCGAAACAACTGAGTTAGCTTCAAATCCAAGCGAAACACATGATTTAGATTCAAATACTTGCCTTATAAATGATATAGCTTCAAGTGCAGGCGAAACAAACGAGTTAGTTCAAATCCATGCAAAACACATGTTTAAGCTTCAAATCAATTCGAAGTAGAAGGCTTAGATTCAAATCCATGCAAAACGAAATATTTGGATTCAAATACTTGCGAATATAAGTGATATAGCTTCAAATGCAGGCGAAACAAACGAGTTAGCTTCAAATCCAAGCGAAACACATGATTTAGCTTCAAATGAATGCGGAGTAGAAGACTTAGCTTCAAATCCATGCGAAACGAATGATTTACCTTCAAATACTTGCCTTATAAATGATATAGCTTCAAATGCAGGCGAAACAAACGAGTTAGCTTCAAATCCAAGCGAAACACATGATTTAGCTTCAAATCAATGCGAAGTAGAAGGCTTAGCTTCAAATCCATGCGAAACGAATGGTGTGGCTTCAAATGCTTGCGATATAAACGATATAGCTTCAAATGCAGGCGGAACAAACGAGTTAGCTTCAAATCCATGCGAAACACATGATTTAGCTTCCAATCAATGCAAAGTAGAAGGTTTAGCTTCAAATCCATGCGAAACAGATAGTTTAGCTTCAAATACTTGCGATATAAATGATATAGCTTCAAATGCAGGCGAAAGAAACGATTTAGCTACAAATCCATGCGAAACACATGATTTAGCTTGAAATCAATGCGAAGTAGAAGGCTTATCTTCTAATCCATGCGGAACAAATGGATTTGCTACAAATACTTGTGATAGACATGATTTAGCTTCAACTGCATGCGAAACAAACGAATTAGCTTCAAATCCAAGCGTAACACATGATTAAGCTTCAAATGCATGTGAAACACATGATTTAGCTTCAAATACTTGCCTTATAAATGATATAGCTTCAAGTGCAGGCGAAACAAACGAGTTAGCAACAAATCCATGCAAAACACATGATTAAGCTTCAAATCAATTCGAAGTAGAAGGCTTAGATTCAAATCCATGCGAAATGAAAGATTTAGATTCAAATACTTGCGAATATAAGTGATATAGCTTCAAATGCAGGCGAAACAAACGAGTTAGCTACAAATCCATGTGAAACATATGATTTAGCTTGAAATCAATGCGAAGTAGAAGAGTTAGCTTCAAATCTATGCGGAACAAATGGTTTAGACTCAAATACTTGTGATATACATGATTTAGCTTCAACTGCATGCGAAACTACTGAGTTAGCTTCAAATCCATGCGAAACGAATGATTTACCTTCAAACACTTGCCTTATAAATGATATAGCTTCAATTGCAGGCGAAACAAACCAGTTAATTACAATTCCATGCGAAACAAATGATTTATCTTCAAATCAATGCGAAGTAGAAGGCTTAGCTTCAAATCCATGCGAAACGAATGATTTAGCTTCAAATACTTGCCTTATAAATGATATAGCTTCAAATGCAGGCGAAACGAACGAGTTAGCTTCAAATCCAAGCGAAACATATGATTTAGCTTCAAATGCATGCGGAGTAGAAGATTTAGCTTCAAATCTATGCGGAACAAATGGTTTAGCCTCAAATACTTGTGATATACATGATTTAGCTTCAACTGCATGCGAAACAACTGAGTTAGCTTCAAATCCAAGCGAAACACATGATTTAGATTCAAATACTTGCCTTATAAATGATATAGCTTCAAATGCAGGAGACACAAACGAGTTAGCTTCAAACCCAAGCGAAACACATGATTTAGCTTCAAATGCATGCGGAGTAGAAGACTTAGCTTCAAATCTATGCGGAACAAATGGTTTAGCCTCAAATACTTGTGATATACATGATTTAGATTCAACTGCATGCGAAACTACTGAGCTAGCTTCAAATCCAAGCGGAACACATGATTTAGCATCAAATACTTGCCATATAAATTATATAGCTTCAATTGCAGGCGAAACAAACCAGTTAACTTCAATTCCATGCGAAACAAATGATTTAGCTTCAAATCAATGCTAAGTAGAAGGCTTAGCTTCAAATCCATGCGAGACGAATGATTTAGCTTCAAATACTTGCCTTATAAATGATATAGCTTCAAATGCAGGCGACACAAACGAGTTAGCTTCAAATCCAAGCGAAACACATTATTTAGCTTCAAATGAATGCGGAGTAGAAGACTTAGCTTCAAATCTATGCGGAACAAATGGTTTAGCCTCAAATACTTGTGATATACATGATTTAGCTTCAACTGCATGCGAAACAACTGAGTTAGCTACAGATCCAAGCGAAACACATGATTTAGCTTCAAATCAATGCGAAGTAGAAGGCTTAGCTTCAAATCCATGCGAAACGTATGGTTTAGCTTCAAATGCTTGCGATATAAATGATATAGCTTCAAATGCAGGCGGAACAAACGAGTTAGCTTTAAATCCAAGCGAAAAACATGATTTAGTTTCAAATCAGTGCGAAGTAGAAGGCTTAGCTTCAAATCAATGCGAAACAAATGGTTTAGATTCAGATACTTGTGATAAACATGATTTAGCTTCCTCTGCATGCGAAACAAACGAGTTAGCTTCAAATCCATGCGAAACACATGATTTAGCTTCCAATCAATGCAAAGTAGAAGGCTTATCTTCTAATCCATGCGGAACAAATGGATTAGCTACAAATACTTGTGATAGACATGATTTAGCTTCAACTGCATGCGAAACAAACGAATTAGCTTCAAATCCAAGCGTAACACATGATTAAGCTTCAAATGCATGTGAAACACATGATTTAGCTTCAAATACTTGCCGTATAAATGATATAGCTTCAAGTGCAGGCGAAACAAACGAGTTAGCAACAAATCCATGCAAAACACATGATTAAGCTTCAAATCAATTCGAAGTAGAAGGCTTAGCTTCAAATCCATGCGAAACGAATGGTTTAGCTTCAAATGCTTGCGATATAAATGATATAGCTTCAAATGCAGGCGGAACAAACGAGTTAGCTTTAAATCCAAGCGAAACACATGATTTAGCTTCAAATGAATGCGGAGTAGAAGACTTAGCTTCAAATCTATGCGGAACAAATGGTTTAGCCTCAAATACTTGTGATATACATGATTTAGCTTCAACTGCATGCGAAACTACTGAGTTAGCTTCAAATCCAAGCGGAACATATGATTTAGCTTCAAATACTTGCCATATAAATGATATAGCTTCAATTGCAGGCGAAACAAACCAGTTAACTTCAATTCCATGCGAAACAAGTGATTTAGCTTCAAATCAATGCTAAGTAGAAGGCTTAGCTTCAAATCCATGCGAAACGAATGATTTAACTTCAAATACTTGCCTTATAAATGATATAGCTTCAAATGCAGGCGACACAAAGGAGTTAGCTTCAAATCCAAGCGAAACACATGATTAATCTTCAAATGAATGCGGAGTAGAAGACTTAGCTTCAAATCTATGCGGAACAAACGGTTTAGCCTCAAATACTTGTGATATACATGATTTAGCTTCAACTGCATGCGAAACAACTGAGTTAGCTTCAAATCCAAGCGGAACACATGATTTAGCTTCAAATACTTGCCATATGAATGATATAGATTCAATTGCAGGCGAAACAAACCAGTTAACTTCAATTCCATGCGAAACAAATGATTTATCTTCAAATCAATGCGAAGTAGAAGGTTTAGCTTCAAATCCATGCGAAACGAATGATTTAGCTTCAAATACTTGCCTTATAAATGATATAGCTTCAAATGCAGGCGAAACGAACGAGTTAGCTACAAATCCAAGCGAAACACATGATTTAGCTTCAAATCAATGCGAAGTAGAAGGCTTACCTTCAAATCCATGCGAAACGAATGGTTTAGCTTCAAATGCTTGCGATATAAATGATATAGCTTCAAATGCAGGCGGAACAAACGAGTTAGCTTCAAATCCAAGCGTAACACATGATTAAGCTTCAAATGCATGTGAAACACATGATTTAGCTTCCAATACTTGCCTTATAAATGATATAGCTTCAAATGCAGGCGACACAAACGAGTTAGCTTCAAACCCAAGCGAAACACATGATTTTGCTTCAAATGCATGCGGAGTAGAAGATTTAGCTTCAAATCTATGCGGAACAAATGGTTTAGCCTCAAATACTTGTGATATACATGATTTAGCTTCAACTGCATGCGAAACAACTGAGTTAGCTTCAAATCCAAGCGAAACACAAGATTTAGATTCAAATACTTGCCTTATAAATGATATAGCTTCAAGTGCAGGCGACTCAAACGAGTTAGCTACAAATCCATGAAAAACACATGATTTAGCTTCAAATCAATTCGAAGTAGAAGGCTTAGATTCAAATCCATGCGAAACGAAAGATTTAGATTCAAATACTTGCGAATATAAGTGATATAGCTTCAAATGCAGGCGAAACAAACGAGTTAGCTTCAAATCCAAGCGAAACACATGATTTAGCTTCAAATGAATGCGGAGTAGAAGACTTAGCTTCAAATCTATGCGGAACAAATGGTTTAGCCTCAAATACTTGTGATATACATGATTTAGCTTCAACTGCATGCGAAACAACTGAGTTAGCTACAAATCCAAGCGAAACACATGATTTAGCTTCAAATCAATGCGAAGTATAAGGCTTAGCTTCAAATCCATGCGAAACGAATGGTTTGGCTTCAAATGCTTGCGATATAAATGATATAGCTTCAAATGCAGGCGGAACAAACGAGTTAGCTTTAAATCCAAGCGAAACACATGATTTAGTTTCAAATCAGTGCAAAGTAGAAGGCTTAGCTTCAAATCAATGCGGAAGAAATGGTTTAGATTCAGATACTTGTAATAAGCATGATTTAGCTTCAACTGCATTCGAAACAAACGAGTTAGCTTCAAATCCAAGCGAAACACATGATTTAGTTTCAAATTAATGCGAAGTAGAAGGCTTAGCTTCAAATCCATGCGAAACGAATGGTTTAGCTTCAAATGCTTGCGATACAAATGATATAGCTTCAAATGCAGGCGCAACAAACGAGTTAGCTTCAAATCCAAGCGTAACACATGATTAAGCTTCAAATGCATGTGAAACACATGATTTAGCTTCCAATACTTGCCTTATAAATGATATAGCTTCAAATGCAGGCGACACAAACGAGTTAGCTTCAAACCCAAGCGAAACACATGATTTTGCTTCAAATGCATGCGGAGTAGAAGATTTAGCTTCAAATCTATGCGGAACAAATGGTTTAGCCTCAAATACTTGTGATATACATGATTTAGCTTCAACTGCATGCGAAACAACTGAGTTAGCTTCAAATCCAAGCGAAACACAAGATTTAGATTCAAATACTTGCCTTATAAATGATATAGCTTCAAGTGCAGGCGACTCAAACGAGTTAGCTACAAATCCATGAAAAACACATGATTTAGCTTCAAATCAATTCGAAGTAGAAGGCTTAGATTCAAATCCATGCGAAACGAAAGATTTAGATTCAAATACTTGCGAATATAAGTGATATAGCTTCAAATGCAGGCGAAACAAACGAGTTAGCTTCAAATCCAAGCGAAACACATGATTTAGCTTCAAATGAATGCGGAGTAGAAGACTTAGCTTCAAATCTATGCGGAACAAATGGTTTAGCCTCAAATACTTGTGATATACATGATTTAGCTTCAACTGCATGCGAAACAACTGAGTTAGCTACAAATCCAAGCGAAACACATGATTTAGCTTCAAATCAATGCGAAGTATAAGGCTTAGCTTCAAATCCATGCGAAACGAATGGTTTGGCTTCAAATGCTTGCGATATAAATGATATAGCTTCAAATGCAGGCGGAACAAACGAGTTAGCTTTAAATCCAAGCGAAACACATGATTTAGTTTCAAATCAGTGCAAAGTAGAAGGCTTAGCTTCAAATCAATGCGGAAGAAATGGTTTAGATTCAGATACTTGTAATAAGCATGATTTAGCTTCAACTGCATTCGAAACAAACAAGTTAGCTTCAAATCCAAGCGAAACACATGATTTAGTTTCAAATTAATGCGAAGTAGAAGGCTTAGCTTCAAATCCATGCGAAACGAAAGATTTAGATTCAAATACTTGCGAATATATGTGATATAGCTTCAAATGCAGGCGCAACAAACGAGTTAGCTACAAATCCATGTGAAACGCATGATTTAGCTTGAAATCAATGCGAAGTAGAAGACTTAGCTTCAAATCTATTCGGAACAAATGGTTTAGCCTCAAATACTTGTGATATACATGATTTAGCTTCAACTGCATGCGAAACTACTGAGTTAGCTTCAAATCCAAGCGGAACACATGATTTAGCTTCAAATACTTGCCATATAAATGATATAGCTTCAATTGCAGGCGAAACAAACCAGTTAACTTCAATTCCATGCGAAACAAATGACTTAGCTTCAAATCAATGCTAAGTAGGAGGCTTAGCTTCAAATCCATGCGAAGCGAATGATTTAGCTTCAAATACTTGCCTTATAAATGATATAGCTTCAAATGCAGGCGACACAAACGAGTTAGCTTCAAATCCAAGCGAAACACATGATTTAGCTTCAAATGCATGCGGAGTAGAAGATTTAGCTTCAAATCTATGCGGAACAAATGGTTTAGCCTCAAATACTTGTGATATACATGATTTAGCTTCAACTGCATGCGAAACAACTGAGTTAGCTTCAAATCCAAGCGAAACACATGATTTAGCTTGAAATCAATGCGAAGTAGAAGACTTAGCTTCAAATCTATGCGGAACAAATGGTTTAGCCTCAAATACTTGTGATATACATGATTTAGCTTCAACTGCATGCGAAACTACTGAGCTAGCTTCAAATCCAAGCGGAACACATGATTTAGCATCAAATACTTGCCATATAAATGATATAGCTTCAATTGCTGGCGAAACAAACCAGTTAACTTCAATTCCATGCGAAACAAATGATTTAGCTTCAAATCAATGCTAAGTAGAAGGCTTAGCTTCTAATCCATGCGAAACGAATGAATTAGCTACAAATACTTGCCTTATAAATGATATAGCTTCAAATACAGGCGAAACAAACGAGTTAGCTTCAAATCCAAGCGAAACACATGATTTAGCTTCAAATACTTGCCTTATAAATGATATAGCTTCAATTGCAGGCGAAACAAACGAGTTAGCTACAAATCCATGTGAAACACATGATTTAGCTTGAAATCAATGCGAAGTAGAAGACTTAGCTTCAAATCCATGCGAAAAGAATGATTTAGCTTCAAATACCTGCCTTATAAATGATATAGCTTCAAATGCAGGCGAAACAAACGAGTTAGCTTCAAATCCAAGCGAAACACATGATTTAGCTTCAAATGAATGTGGAGTAGAAGACTTAGCTTCAAATCCATGCGAAACGAATGATTTAGCTTCAAATACTTGCCTTATAAATGATATAGCTTAAAATGCATGCGAAACAAACGTGTTAGCTTCAAATCCAAGCGAAACACATGATTTAGCTTCAAATGAATGCGGAGTAGAAGACTTAGCTTCAAATCCATGCGAAACGAATGATTTACCTTCAAACACTTGCCTTATAAATGATATAGCTTCAAATGCAGGCGACACAAACGAGTTAGCTTCAAATCCAAGCGAAACACATGATTAATCTTCAAATGAATGCGGAGTAGAAGACTTAGCTTCAAATATATGCGGAAAAAACGGTTTAGCCTCAAATACTTGTGATATACATGATTTAGCTTCAACTGCATGCGAAACAACTGAGTTAGCTTCAAATCCAAGCGGAAAACATGATTTAGATTCAAATACTTGCCATATAAATGATATAGCTTCAATTGCAGGCGAAACAAACCAGTTAACTTCAATTCCATGCGAAACAAATGATTTAGCTTCAAATCAATGCTAAGTAGAAGGCTTAGCTTCAAATCCATGCGAAACGAATGATTTAGCTTCAAATACTTGCCTTATAAATGATATAGCTTCAAATGCAGGCGACACAAACGAGTTAGCTTCAAACCCAAGCGAAACACATGATTTGGCTTCAAATGCATGCGGAGTAGAAGATTTAGCTTCAAATCTATGCGGAACAAATGGTTTAGCCTCAAATACTTGTGATGTACATGATTTAGATTCAACTGCATGCGAAACAACTGAGTTAGCTTCAAATACAAGCGAAACACATGATTTAGATTCAAATCAATGCTAACTAGAAGGCTTAGCTTCAAATCCATGCGAAACGAATGATTTAGCTTCAAATACTTGCCTTATAAATGATATAGCTTCAAATGCAGGCGACACAAACGCGTTAGCTTCAAATCCAAGCGATACACATGATTTAGCTTCAAATGAATGCGGAGTAGAAGACTTAGCTTCAAATCTATGCGGAACAAACGGATTAGCCTCAAATACTTGTGATATACATGATTTAGCTTCAACTGCATGCGAAACAACTGAGTTAGCTTCAAATCCAAGCGAAACACATGATTTAGATTCAAATACTTGCCTTATAAATGATATAGCTTCAAGTGCAGGCGAAACAAACGAGTTAGCTATAAATCCATGTGAAACACATGATTTAGCTTGAAATCAATGCGAAGTAGAAGACTTAGCTTCAAATCTATGCGGAACAAATGGTTTAGCCTCAAATACTTGTGATATACATGATTTAGCTTCAACTGCATGCGAAACTACTGAGCTAGCTTCAAATCCAAGCGGAACACATGATTTAGCATCAAATACTTGCCATATAAATGATATAGCTTCAATTGCTGGCGAAACAAACCAGTTAACTTCAATTCCATGCGAAACAAATGATTTAGCTTCAAATCAATGCTAAGTAGAAGGCTTAGCTTCTAATCCATGCGAAACGAATGAATTAGCTACAAATACTTGCCTTATAAATGATATAGCTTCAAATACAGGCGAAACAAACGAGTTAGCTTCAAATCCAAGCGAAACACATGATTTAGCTTCAAATACTTGCCTTATAAATGATATAGCTTCAATTGCAGGCGAAACAAACCAGTTAACTACAAATCCATGCGAAACAAATGATTTATCTTCAAATCAATGCGAAGTAGAAGGCTTAGCTTCAAATCCATGCGAAACGAATGGTTTAGCTTCAAATGCTTGCGATATAAATGATATAGCTTCAAATGCAGGCGGAACAAACGAGTTAGCTTTAAATCCAAGCGAAACACATGATTTAGTTTCAAATCAGTGCCAAGTGGAAGGCTTAGCTTCAAATCAATGCGGAAGAAATGGTTTAGATTCAGATACTTGTAATAAACATGATTTAGCTTCCACTGCATTCGAAACAAACGAGTTAGCTTCAAATCCAAGCGAAACACATGATTTAGTTTCAAATTAATGCGAAGTAGAAGGCTTAGCTTCAAATCCATGCGATACGAATGGTTTAGCTTCAAATGCTTGCGAATATAAGTGATATAGCTTCAAATGCAGGCGAAACAAACGAGTTAGCTACAAATCCATGCGAAACAAATCATTTAGCTTCAAATCAATGCTAAGTAGAAGGCTTAGCTTCAAATCCATGCGAAACGAATGATTTAGCTTCAAATACTTGCCTTATAGATGATATAGCTTCAAATGCTGGCGACACAAACGAGTTAGCTTCAAATCCAAGCGAAACACATGATTTAGCCTCAAATGAATGCGGAGTAGAAGACTTAGCTTCAAATCTATGCGGAACAAATGGTTTAGCCTCAAATACTTGTGATATACATGATTTAGCTTCAACTGCATGCGAAACAACTGAGTTAGCTTCAAATCCAAGCGAAACACATGATTTAGATTCAAATACTTGCCTTATAAATGATATAGCTTCAAATGCAGGCGAAACAAACGAGTTAGCTACAAATCCATGTGAAACACATGATTTAGCTTGAAATCAATGCGAAGTAGAAGACTTAGCTTCAAATCCATGCGAAAAGAATGATTTCGCTTCAAATACCTGCCTTATAAATGATATAGCTTCAAATGCAGGCGAAACAAACGAGTTAGCTTCAAATCCAAGCGAAACACATGATTTAGCTTCAAATGAATGTGGAGTAGAAGACTTAGCTTCAAATCCATGCGAAACGAATGATTTAGCTTCAAATACTTGCCTTATAAATGATATAGCTTCAAATGCATGCGAAACAAACGTGTTAGCTTCAAATCCAAGCGAAAAACATGATTTAGCTTCAAATGAATGCGGAGTAGAAGACTTAGCTTCAAATCCATGCGAAACGAATGATTTACCTTCAAACACTTGCCTTATAAATGATATAGCTTCAAATGCAGGCGACACAAACGAGTTAGCTTCAAATCCAAGCGGAACACATGATTAATCTTCAAATGAATGCGGAGTAGAAGACTCAGCTTCAAATATATGCGGAAAAAACGGTTTAGCCTCAAATACTTGTGATATACATGATTTAGCTTCAACTGCATGCGAAACAACTGAGTTAGCTTCAAATCCAAGCGGAACACACGATTTAGCTTCAAATACTTGCCATATAAATGATATAGCTTCAATTGCAGGCGAAACAAACCAGTTAACTTCAATTCCATGCGAAACAAATGATTTAGCTTCAAATCAATGCTAAGTAGAAGGCTTAGCTTCAAATCCATGCGAAACGAATGATTTAGCTTCAAATACTTGCCTTATAAATGATATAGCTTCAAATGCAGGCGACACAAACGAGTTAGCTTCAAATCCAAGCGGAACACATGATTTAGCTTCAAATACTTGCCATATAAATGATATAGCTTCAATTGCAGGCGAAACAAACCAGTTAACTTCAATTCCATGCGAAACAAATGATTTAGCTTCAAATCAATGCTAAGTAGAAGGCTTAGCTTCAAATCCATGCGAAACGAATGATTTAGCTTCAAATACTTGCCTTATAAATGATATAGCTTCAAATGCAGGCGACACAAACGAGTTAGCTTCAAATCCAAGCGAAACACATGATTTAGCTTCAAATGAATGCGGAGTGGAAGACTTAGCTTCAAATCTATGCGGAACAAATGGTTTAGCCTCAAATACTTGTGATATACATGATTTAGCTTCAACTGCATGCGAAACAACTGAGTTAGCTACAAATCCAAGCGAAACACATGATTTAGCTTCAAATCAATGCGAAGTAGAAGGCTTAGCTTCAAATCCATGCGAAACGAATGGTTTGGCTTCAAATGCTTGCGATATAAACGATATAGCTTCAAATGCAGGCGGAACAAACGAGTTAGCTTCAAATCCATGCGAAACACATGATTTAGCTTCCAATCAATGCAAAGTAGAAGGTTTAGCTTCAAATCCATGCGAAACAGATAGTTTAGCTTCAAATACTTGCGATATAAATGATATAGCTTCAAATGCAGGCGAAAGAAACGATTTAGCTACAAATCCATGCGAAACACATGATTTAGCTTGAAATCAATGCGAAGTAGAAGGCTTATCTTCTAATCCATGCGGAACAAATGGATTTGCTACAAATACTTGTGATAGACATGATTTAGCTTCAACTGCATGCGAAACAAACGAATTAGCTTCAAATCCAAGCGTAACACATGATTAAGCTTCAAATGCATGTGAAACACATGATTTAGCTTCAAATACTTGCCTTATAAATGATATAGCTTCAAGTGCAGGCGAAACAAACGAGTTAGCAACAAATCCATGCAAAACACATGATTAAGCTTCAAATCAATTCGAAGTAGAAGGCTTAGATTCAAATCCATGCGAAATGAAAGATTTAGATTCAAATACTTGCGAATATAAGTGATATAGCTTCAAATGCAGGCGAAACAAACGAGTTAGCTACAAATCCATGTGAAACATATGATTTAGCTTGAAATCAATGCGAAGTAGAAGAGTTACCTTCAAATCTATGCGGAACAAATGGTTTAGACTCAACTACTTGTGATATACATGATTTAGCTTCAACTGCATGCGAAACTACTGAGTTAGCTTCAAATCCAAGCGGAACACATGATTTAGCTTCAAATACTTGCCATATGAGTGATATAGCTTCAATTGCAGGCGAAACAAACCAGTTAACTACAATTCCATGCGAAACAAATGATTTATCTTCAAATCAATGCGAAGTAGAAGGCTTAGCTTCAAATCCATGCGAAACGAATGATTTAGCTTCAAATACTTGCCTTATAAATGATATAGCTTCAAATGCAGGCGAAACGAACGAGTTGGCTTCAAATCTAAGCGAAACATATGATTTAGCTTCAAATGCATGCGGAGTAGAAGATTTAGCTTCAAATCTATGCGGAACAAATGGTTTAGCCTCAAATACTTGTGATATACATGATTTAGCTTCAACTGCATGCGAAACAACTGAGTTAGCTTCAAATCCAAGCGAAACACATGATTTAGATTCAAATACTTGCCTTATAAATGATATAGCTTCAAATGCAGGAGACACAAACGAGTTAGCTTCAAACCCAAGCGAAACACATGATTTAGCTTCAAATGCATGCGGAGTAGAAGACTTAGCTTCAAATCTATGCGGAACAAATGGTTTAGCCTCAAATACTTGTGATATACATGATTTAGATTCAACTGCATGCGAAACTACTGAGCTAGCTTCAAATCCAAGCGGAACACATGATTTAGCATCAAATACTTGCCATATAAATTATATAGCTTCAATTGCAGGCGAAACAAACCAGTTAACTTCAATTCCATGCGAAACAAATGATTTAGCTTCAAATCAATGCTAAGTAGAAGGCTTAGCTTCAAATCCATGCGAGACGAATGATTTAGCTTCAAATACTTGCCTTATAAATGATATAGCTTCAAATGCAGGCGACACAAACGAGTTAGCTTCAAATCCAAGCGAAACACATTATTTAGCTTCAAATGAATGCGGAGTAGAAGACTTAGCTTCAAATCTATGCGGAACAAATGGTTTAGCCTCAAATACTTGTGATATACATGATTTAGCTTCAACTGCATGCGAAACAACTGAGTTAGCTACAGATCCAAGCGAAACACATGATTTAGCTTCAAATCAATGCGAAGTAGAAGGCTTAGCTTCAAATCCATGCGAAACGTATGGTTTAGCTTCAAATGCTTGCGATATAAATGATATAGCTTCAAATGCAGGCGGAACAAACGAGTTAGCTTTAAATCCAAGCGAAAAACATGATTTAGTTTCAAATCAGTGCGAAGTAGAAGGCTTAGCTTCAAATCAATGCGAAACAAATGGTTTAGATTCAGATACTTGTGATAAACATGATTTAGCTTCCTCTGCATGCGAAACAAACGAGTTAGCTTCAAATCCATGCGAAACACATGATTTAGCTTCCAATCAATGCAAAGTAGAAGGCTTATCTTCTAATCCATGCGGAACAAATGGAT